>NC_066582.1:106212504-106514504 GCF_024323335.1 Lathyrus oleraceus
AACCCAAACCTGAAAAGCTAGCTCTCAGTATAGAGCCAGAACCACCACCACAAGTTCAGAAGGATAAACTTCCTCGCAGAAGAAAAAGAAGAAAAGGTGATGGATATGAGAGATGGCTTGATAAGTGGCCATGGAAATCGAGGATAATTAAAAGTTTGAACAAGGATTCATCCTCAAAAGAACCACCATGAGTACTTACACTCCTGAGTCATCGCGCTATCGACGTAAAACATAGCGAATATTTCCTGTTTCATTAATGTCATTTTTTATCTATCCATTTTTTTTCTTTCTTATTTTTCATAAAGTCAATCGGTATTTTTCTTTATTGTTAACCTTTACTAACTTAATTTTATTATCTACTTAAATTTATCTAGATACTGACTATCACGATGCAACAAGTAGATTACATGGACATAGTCTTCAGAGGTAGAGGTCAAAGGAGATGCTTTGAGGCCCTAGCTCAGAGAGAGATGGAACTAACCATATACCCAGATGGACGTACTATGACCAAGTTAGGTATAAGAGATAATGTTATGTTCCTAATTAACCAAATAGGCTGGGACACCTTTGCTATCAAAAGAAATTCCAGTTCCTACCGTAGGTTAACTTTAAAGGTCCTAAGCTCTATAGTTTACCTGCCAAACCATAGTATGGGATTTAACAAAGGCCTCATCACCTTTAGGTTGTTCGATATTGAGTATCGTTACACTCATAGAGAAATAGTTGAACTCCTAGGATGCCCTAATGGTCCTAATACCTTTACCACTACCCAGGAAGACATGCTTGTAGACCTTGAATTAGATTACTTTTGGGGTAGCATCACAGGAAATAACCATCCCGAGCCGGATCTCATGTATTCTAAGAACATCCACAACCCTGCCATTCGTTACTTTCATAAGATCCTAGCTCACACCCTATTTGGAAAGGAACAGAACATAACCTCCGTGTCCAAAGATGAACTCTTTAGAATGTATTGTGCATCACATGCACGACCTGTTAACGCCGCTACATTTATGATAGCTAATTTGGACAGTATAGCGCAAGATAACCATGGACCAATCTTAGTGGGGGGCTTAGTGACCATGATCACGAATGCCATTGGAATGAGACAGCCACTTATCAGGCTCAACCCTTTAGGTGGGATACGACCAATGAACATCCAATTCTGTTTCAACACTAGTATCATTAGGAACCTAGGCCCAAATGTGTTTGAATTTCTAATTAACCTTCAAGTAGTACACATGTTTATCCTGCTAGACCATAAGACGAGTGTACATGATAGGAACAACTGACTTTATGATTTGGATGGACCACCAAATGCACCACCTTCTCCTCCAGAGACGCCCCAAATCTACGAACACTATGATACCTTTCTCTCTGACGTTGAATCACACGTCCCATCTATACCTGATGCGCCTCCTACCGACCATGTTGCTGCCATTGAAGCTGTCTAGATAGACATCTCCAACCTGAGAGGCGAGATGAACACTTTGCACGTGGAATTCCATGGCTTTATGGATGTAGTGACAGAGAACCTGGATCACATTTATCAGCACTTCTACTCGTTCGCTCCTCCTACCAGCAGTCGCCGTAATGGCTAATTTATTTGAATATTACCGATTTACTAACATTGATCTTAGATTTTATTTTATATTTGGAATTTTATTATTGTTTTTACACATTGGGAATTTTTATTTATTTCATTTCTTGTTATTCCAGTCGACGAATTATATTATCCTTTCCTATCTACCTCATTCTTCGATTTTGCGTTTTAATTTCATTTTACCATATCTTATTTCTAATTCTTACTTCTATATGTTATGTTGGTTTTCTTTTACCTAATTGTACAACTACTATTTAAAGCCGATCAAATTAATATATCATGCAAAAGATGTGGTCAAAGATGATATGCAGAGGCTAAAAATCTCAAAAGGATCACACATGGGAACACGCAACACTGCATGTGGCGCCTGTCACACACAGGTTGTGACGCCCATGTGAACATTGTGGCGCCCGCCACAACCTCCTAGTGGCGCCCGCCACACAAATGAAAAGTAATGTAAGCCACTACATTAATCCTCACGCGCACGCTGCTGTACTTTTGTCACATAAATACTTTAATTGCCTTGTCCCTTGTATGCTAGACATTGTAATAAAGCTTCTTTAACCACTTTCAAATCCTTTGACCGAGGCATTGAAAACCATTAAATAAAATTTATTTCATTCATCAATTTCCAACCTCGATCACCTCTATATAAACCACCAACATAATCTCACAAAACCATACCTCTCATAAGCATAATTCTCCTCTTTCTTGCTATATTCTTACTACATTACACGAGTAGTGTGAAATTCAGCCATGACACAAATGAGGAAATACAAAATATTGTTCAGAAACAGCGAGTCAGGTGAATTACATGAAGAGACTTACACTGCTCTAAGCGCAAGAGAAATCAAATCAACAAGGTACGCCGATGAACCCTGCTTAATAGCCTTAGGAATTCTAGATAGTGTTAACCATATGCTAAACACTTTATGTTTAAATCATTTCCTATATTTTTAGGACCCAGACTATGCTCAATTAACACTAGAATTCCTAAGTTCGTTAATTTTTAGTCCCACACCCAACACAAACTGTTCCAATGGGAATGTCTAGTTTCGCTTGTTCAACATAGAATATGCTTTTACCTTTGCCTAACTAGCAAACCTGCTGCAATTCCCCCATGGGGATGGTGTAGTAAGTGAGGTCCTAGATACTGAGGGTTGGCAACGTGTCTTTCAACCATTTTGGAGGGTAATAACAGGTACAGTAACCCATAGTTTTGAGGGAAACAGAGCCACCTTAATTCACAACTTGGCTATTCGATATTTCCGCCAAATATTTGCATGTACCATTTTTGGCCGAGCAAACTCTAACAAGATGAATGAAAAAGAACTCTTTTATCTGTTCGCCACTTTTCTGCCACAAAAGGTAAATACCGTCCCTTTTATGTTCTCTCACATGCAGGCCATTGTCAAAGCGAAGATAGGGCCAATCATTTTTGGAGGTTTAATAACCTCAATAGCCAGAGTCATAGGACTCGAAGAAAAATTCTACCGGCTAACTCCGCTCTCGCCTCGTGCCATTGACATTGATAAGACGAGGAGCATGAAATTGGTAAAACAAAGAAGAGACGGTAAGTTTAACCTAATAATTGTAAATAATGTTTTACAAGATTTCATCCTCCCAAACCCAACTCGCACAGATATGCGTAACTAGGAAAATTATCGCTATATACATGATTCGGTATCTGACCAAGTCCCCGCGCACATTCTTGAGAATGTAGCTGCTAGCGGGGACACCGATGAGGATTATATTCTGGAGCAAGCTGCTCCCGCTACTGACACACACCCACACACCACACACATGTCTTCTGAAAATGTTACAGGTACATCATCTAGCCAAAGACCCAGAAGAAGAAATGTGGCAACTGCCACCCTTGATGACATCTATGCTGAATTATTGCGGTGTAGCGAATTAAACGCTCAATGCGACCAACAATTTCAAAACATGGAAGCTCAGCAAACAGAAATGATGCAAATACTTCTCCAGGTGCAGCATGACCGACATGATTACGTTTTCAAAACTAAACAAAACATGTCTGGTTTGATCAATGAAATGGAAGCACTGACAGTGCTTGTGGAAGATCTACAAGAATATGCCTCTTATGTGGGTGCGCCACCTCACCAGCCTGGAAATGGTGGATGTGCATGAACACGTGACAGAAGGCGCCAACAGCAAGATACCTAGGTTCTACCTTTATTTCCTATCTTATTTCGTTGCATTGGGGACAATGCACGGTTTAAGTATGGGGGAGGAAGCTTTACCGCTTTTATTCATCGCTTTCTAGGTAGATTTAAATTATTGTTATTTCATTTTGTTATTTTTGTTAAGTGTCAGTCGAGTCAAATATCAATGTGATGTTGAGTCTTTATGTGTGGTTTCTGTTATTTACTAATTCTCCCATTTGCTTAAGCCATACAAAAAAACAAAAATCTAGACTTAGAAATACAATACATCTTTTGAAAATTCTAACCTATAAATAAAGCTGAGGTTGAATTGTAGAGATTTGGAAAAACTTTACAAGATCGGTATCATTTTAACACCTTAAATCTCCCAAGTATAAGATCGATTTGAGTACTTGTCAT
Organism: Lathyrus oleraceus; assembly: GCF_024323335.1. NCBI lineage: Eukaryota > Viridiplantae > Streptophyta > Magnoliopsida > Fabales > Fabaceae > Lathyrus > Lathyrus oleraceus. The sequence continues at coordinate 106,216,693 of NC_066582.1, forward strand.
GCCATAGCCTTAAATTCTATCCTTTACTATTTCTTAAGTAGTTTATCTAGCAGTCAACACCATCCTAAGCACACACTACGTAAGAAGTCGATGCAAATAAGTGTATGATCTCAGACTTAAAAGAAAAAGAGAAAAATATTGATAAAGTTTATGAAAAATGTTGTTCCTTATAAGTTAGGTGACCCTCACCCGGTCATTTAACCCGACGGTATAACCATCTTTAGTTGTTTTTGAGCCAAAGTGCGAGAAAAGAAATAAATAAATAATGATGAGATCATAGTCACTAACAGATTTCCTTGCTATGAATGTGAAAGGATAACATGCTTAATATGATTGCGCCAGAATGAAAAAGGATAAAAAGAAGGATTAGTAAGGTAGGCTTAGGCATGATGACATGATTCAGATTGGTTTGTATAGGAGGGAGACTTATGGTTGCACAATTGCGACTATGTGTTCCAACGATACCCTTAGTATGGAAGTTAGTACCTGTTGGTGCAATTTCTGACCAAAGTAGAGTTTGTAGGCTAGAATGAGTATCCGAATGCAACTGTGGTTTTCACTAGTCTTGATATTGTATGCTGCAGAATTTTACAAAACTCTTTTATTCATGTACGCGAAATTTGCTTGAGGACAAGTAAAGGTTTAAGTATGGGGGAGTTTGATAACGCGAACACGTATCGTATATTTGGCTTAATATGCATTGCTTTTTACTTGATTAACACTTATTATTACGTAGTATTTTATGTTTATTTCAGGTATTTATCGAATAAGAGATGTATAAGCAAGCAAAGTGGAAAAAAGCAAAAAGGAAAGAAAAAGAGAAGAAAATGGAGAAAAATAGAAAGCATGACGCTCACCACACCATTTGGATGTGTGCCGCCCGCCACATGGCCTTAGGAAGTGGTGGTGGCCACCACATACAATGTGGCGCCCGCCACAAAGCTTGGACGTGTGGCGCCCATTCCACAAAAGGTGGAGCCCGCCGTAAAGACCACACTAGGGTTGTGGCAGCCGCCATCAACCCGGTCTTCCTTATTCCTCTCCATATTTTTAGCCACGATCTCCTCTTACTTTTTCAATCAACCAACGCTACAATTAGGGAGAGTGGAGAGTATATATGAGAAGGTCGGTTTTCACGAAAGGGGAGTGCATTTTTCTAGTCAGATTCTTGTTGTTAGATTTTCTTAGGCAGTTTCCTACCTTATAAAAGCAATAGATTCTCCACATCGGGGACTATTGCAATTATTGTTTAAGCATCTGAATTTTATTGTAACGGTGTACTGGATTGCCAAAGCTTGTCGGCATTGTTGAATTTGAAGAATCAGTATTCATTCCAAGTTCTCGATTTATATTCCAGGTTTTATTTTAATTGCCATTTTAAATACGTATGCCTTATTGTATGCTTCATTATCTGAATATCATGTCTGTTACCGGATCCATGTCCTGCTAAACCAATAGGTATTAGTATGTAAAGACCGTTAAAACAACAGGATTCGTAAATAATCGGTGTTGGCTTTTATAAAATATTATTTTCCGGTTTTAGTTTCTTGTTTTATTCAAAACTGTTTTCGTACGAGAGTACAAAGCAAACAAAGGTTACGGTCAATAAGAACGAAAGTTTGAGATTTTAATCGGATAGCTAAAACTAGGCATTAATCCTAAACACAGCGAGAGCGCTTTAGGATTAATTAGACTTTATTCATATTCAAAAATTACTTTTAAATTCATAATGAGACCGCGAGAGCCAAGCATTCTGGTTTAAGAGTATGGTCAGAGTCAATAAAACGAGAGTGTGAGATAAAGTCCTTTTTATAAATAATTTCTACTGAAGAATATTTTGATCTTTAAGATTACACCAACTATCCGTCGAATCCCCGAAGTTTGATGTGTTACATACCGATATCCCTTTATTAAATATCTTCATTAATATTTTGTTTACGTTATAGTTATTTCTCTTCATCCCTCCAATCTTAGAAAGATCCCAAGCCTTGGATTTACATAGTTACATTAGATAACGGTATGTTTGATTATTAGTCTTTTGGGTTCGATAATCTTTAAAACTACGCGATACGACTATGCACTTGCAGTCATTATTCCCATAGACTTACTAAGTTGCGATCAGTACTCTGATGTTTTCTTATACATCAAGACAATGTTAGGTGTTCCTTTTAGATACCTAAGGATTCTCTTAACAACAGTTAAGTGAGATTCTGTAATATCTCATATTCCCTTAAATGCTCAATTATTTGTTAGTTGAGACCAATTGAGCTCCTATGTGCTCTAAATGTTGTTCGTTGAGACCAATAAGGTAACCACTGGACTCTGAAGAGATCAATCCTTACTAAAATAGAAGGACCATTATTAATAAGTACAAGAGAGGACATTTTTGGTAACATTAATAATTGATCAATTGGTACTGGATGATAAAATATCAATTGGGATATTTTTATTACTACTTAATATTATATGTTATAATATATATATTACGTGTGTATATTGTATGATGGTGATTGGAAAAGAAAGAAGAAGTGGATAAGAAGGAAGAGTAGGTAGGAAGAGAATGAGAGATATCATAAAGAAAAAGAAAAGAAGAGAAAAAGGGGAAAAGAAGGGAAAAGGAGAAGAGAAAGAAAGAAGAGGAAACTTGAAGAAGAAGTGGAAACATCAACCCTCAAACTAAATCCTTGCTATCATCATCATCATCAACTTCATCTCTATTTCATCATCAAACCAAGGTGAGTTCTAGTTAGTTTCTTCTATAGAGTAGGCTTTTCATTTAGATAGAAGACTATGGTTTGGTGTTGTTGTCTTGAATCATAAAATAGTGAGTGAATCCATGATTGTTGTTATGAATATGTGTTTATAAGGTTGAGAAATACTTTAGTGTAGACTATGGTTTGGTGTTGTTGTCTTGAATCATAAAATAGTGAGTGAATCCATGATTGTTGTTATGAATATGTGTTTATAAGGTTGAGAAATACTTTAGTGTTGATTTGTTGTTGAAGAATCATGTTATGTGAAAATGGTAGATGGAACTCCATGTTGTTAGGAGAAAATGGTAGGTGAAAAGGGTAAATTTGAAGAATTATCCCAATCATTTGATTGATCCATTTGATCAATCAATTGACATGAATTAATTCCTTGATAAATTAAATTATGCCTCAAATGGGGGTTGAACTCGAGACCTCCTTGGTATGGTATAAGCCTTACCACTATGCCGAGGATTTTGTTGTTGAAAACTTATGCAATGAATAAATGTTAATCTAAATCTTGATTAGGATAGATTGATGAAATAATTGAGTGTTATAACTCCGTTTTGGACGCAAACGGATGCGTTAGAGAGATAACGTAAAAGACTATCATTATTATACCATGTTATAGTATATTATGTGGCTTACAAATTCTATGAATTATATTATGATGAATGTTAAACATTGTTGTTATGTTTGATTGTGAAATAACATGATTAAAAACCTTACGAAGATGAGTGAGGAAACTTTGGAGAATAACTTGATTAATAACTTAGAAAGATAATCTAGGTTATGGAAATGAATATACGGCGATGCTTGGACGCAACGGTACCTAGGTGTGTATCATGGACATGTATTCACCTGATAAACAAATCAATATGCTTTGTATGGAACATGTGTGTTTTTATGTAATGAGAAGGGATCATGTTATGATGCCATGAGAATTGATATGATATCATGAGAAATTGTTTGATATTTTGGTGAAGAACGTTTGTTCCAAAAGCTCTATTTTGGTGAGGAGCGTTGCTCCAAAAGTCCTATTTGTTATTATGGATTAATCATGTATTTGGAATTATTTTTGGTGGTGAACATACCACTTCAAAGGCTTAGGTAAAGCAATAAGTGGGGATGTGGCACCAATGATTCGTGCCTCAATTGGGTTTTAACCCTAACCACGACGGACGTGGGGGAAAGGTGGACACCTAAGTGGGTTAGAGTCCCATACGGTGAAAGATGCCCTAAGTGGGTTAGAGTCCCATACGGGTGACGATCACTTGAAATGAGTTTGGAACTCATAGAGGACCCGATATCCACCGCGAAAGTCGAATCATACGAGCATGCATGAACCGGGCCTGGCTTAGACGTAAGTCCGCTTGGGGATTGATGTTGTGTGCATCCGAATAGTGATTTTGTTGAGTGAATGAACTCAAGTAACATGACTCCATACATTGAGAATATCCCTTAGATACTTAAGTCTTAGTTATCTTGTGTGCATGATACATAAGTAACGAGAGATGAAGACTCCAGTTAGGATTTGATTAGAAAACCTTGTAGAGCCGAGTGGACCCATAAGATAGGAGAACTCACTGAGATTATTATCTCATCCCATTATTGTTGTTATTTTTCAGGTATTCCTTATAGGTTAGATTCAAGAGAAGCTGTCTACTGATGTTTCAAGGGACGCTGATTATCGTGATCTTCTGCTGTGGAGTTGTGTACAATGAAGATATTGTACATAGTTCTTAGATTTTTATTTTTAGGCTTTATTGTATGACATGTGTCATTTATGTTTTTATTTTGGACATGTGTATATAATGATGCAAATAGGTACTTATGATTGTGTCAATACCAAATAATAACACTTGTATGATATTATCCTTGATTTATATTATACGGGGTATTACAATTAGTATCAGAGCAGGTCGATTCTTGATCTAGCCTTGAAACATCATAAGTAAATCTATTCCTGCCTCATATGTGTGTTTAGCCGACATGATTCTTAATATCATTGTATGTAGTATTGGGCCTGATCAACCTAATGCTATGTGCGTCGTAGGTAGGATCATGGTTGAGCGGCCACGAGGACTCCGGAGTGTGTGTGGAACTTGTGCTTTGAGGGTAGGCTCAAGCCAAGAGTTAGAAAGTAAGGAGAATCAGATAGCCTAGTTGAAGTTTCAGAGGAGTTATGATTCGAGTATTATGCAATTGAAGAGTAGTGTATTGGTCAAGCAATTCTACAATGTTAACGAAGTTGAGAAGTTGAGGAATTCTATCGGATGAGTTTGTCAGAATTTTGAGGAATAAGTGAATTTGGTAGTGGAATAAGATATACCCATTGATATGGAATAAGTATTGTAAGGAATTTCATATGGTGAAGGAGAAAGTATGGACATGTTACTCGTATGTCATAAGGTCTAGAAGTGAAATAGTGCACCGGCGTTTCAATTTCTAAGGTCACTAGAGTATCTTGGAAGAACGAGAGTACTTCGTGGAGTATATATTTAGAATGGTACCTTGCAAGTGGTTGATAACTTGAGAGATAAGGACGTTCAGTTTTGTTGAGAGCCTAAGGTAGTGGTGAAGTCTAAGGAGAGACTCGAGGACATGGTTGCCTGTTCCAAGTGAAACATGTATGGACCAAATGGAGGCTAGAAGATAAATCAAGTACATTCAGTCTTAGAAGGGAGATCAGATTCAAGATAGCTCGTCAGAGGTTTAGTGTTAGTAAGAGACCATTATGGAATGTTGAGTTACCTAAGGATGAATTATAAGAGTTTGTGTTGGAGAGAAAGAACGCACATTATATAGTAATGGAAGCTCCAGCGAGTTTTGGTTGTAGGAGATTTGGTTGAGGAGAAGAGAAAGTAAGTTGGATTTAAGGATTTCTAGTAGAATGGTTATGTAATTGGAGTTGAGAGGATTACCTTAGGAAGGAAGCAAATGTAGAGTTTGGGAGCAGTGTAAATATTGCATTACAACTACTATAGGGGAATGCACTTCAGATAAGGAGACTATTGAGTCATAAGGATTTTATTGAGGCTAAGATAGGGGTGTATGGTTGATGGTCGTTCACATGTGGAGATTTTTAGAGGAAGGAGTGTAGTGGAAAAAGCGTGTGTGATGGCGACATTATGGTCACAAGCGTGTGTAATGGATTCCTTGTCTTGAGATGGATGCGAAATAATACACACTTTGTTAAGTAATGAGTTTTGTGTTCTGAGAAATTGAGTTTATGTTAGACAATGAAAGACAAACCAAACTTGAATACGGAGCTAAGTGTGGAACATGAAACAAACCATGTCGTATGGACTCATAAAGAGGCGATAAGGTTTGTCAATAGCAGATCATCTAAATAAGCAGCTTCTGTGTGATAAAATGTCCAATAGATATCGGTATGAAAGAGAATCCAAGTCAATGAGTATGTGGTAATGTCAAGGTTCACACTAAATGCATATTATTTTGGTTTTCAAGAGTAGGAGAACTAGCCGTTTATGTCTTGGTCGAAGTATTTTGAATCTATCTTTTGTTGAACAAGAAAAGTTTGTTATCTTGATCCTACCAAGAAATCAATTGAGGGAATGAGGTGGTATGCTTAACATGGGTTGTTCATGGTATCCCTTCGATGTTGTGTTGACTATTGTGTCATTGTGGGATTAATATTAAGTTATGAATCACTTTGTGACACTACACCTATGTATGCAAACCTCATGGTGGAGAACTTGTGGTTCTTGATCCATTGAGTTGAGGTTGTGCTCTTACTGCATTGTTCTTGTTGTTGTGATGTATTTCCATGATTGGATTCCATGAGGATAATAAAGAAGTGGTGAACCAGGGTTGTAATTCTCGTGCAATGTTGAATTCGTGGAAATATGTGTGGGTATTTGAGGAAGTGATTGCATATGGTTTATAACATAGTCTTATTGGTTGGTAGTAGTTGTTGACAGTATCCTTATTAGTTACCATACTCCATAAAAGATTGAGGAATATCTAAGGATTTGTCCTACTAGTCTTGTGAGAGAGGAAACTTTTAGCAAAGTTTAACAAGTTTGAGCCGCCATGACCAGAGTGGATTTCTTAGTCAGGTGATCTCAAGAGATCAGTTTAGTATCTTGTAAGTGTCAGTAACGTGTAAGTGGTTGAACATGTTGCTAATATGTATGGCCTCAGAAGTAGACCTTCCATGTAAGTGGTACCGAATATACACAATGCTACTATACTATGTCGGCAGGTTGTGTAAGTTATTTTCCCAGGAGAGAAGATGAAAATAAGATATCCATAAGTGTAAGTGTCTAACTTGGATTGTATATTCGTAAGAACACGAGCTAAGGTTCCCATGAGATAAAGCAAGACAATAAGAAGGAATAATTGTTGTCAGGTAGTGTGATATCGCCCTAAGATATGTGACTGAGTTGTGGGACTCTGTGAGTATTATGAAAGCTCACAGTTACAGTCTAGTTTTCTTAAGGTTTCTTGGAAGCGGTGTTTCGTTAATGACTTGAAGTTCCTTGATGGTATTATTCTGTTATTGGTCGAGATCATGTGTCAGCAGAAATCTTGAATGAATCAGAACCATATAAGAGGATCCAATATGGAATTTAGTAACCAGAACTGTATATTGTCAAACTAAATTGGATAAGTTCATTCGAGCATAGGATAAATCTGAATGTCATACACCTTTATGGTTGTAGTCGCGTGGCTCATGTATATATACATCCTATGGAGGATGTTAGTCATATTTTAAACCTTTATGTGTCAGTGAGAAATTTATTTTACTAATGGATGTCAGTGAGGTCCTAGTACTATTTTGGGTGGTGGGCACTCTAGAGGATAGGCGTGATATTTTATGTAGAATGTTAGCTAACCAGTGGTGCTTAGGAATCCCAGGTGTTCTACTGTTGGAATCAGAGTATCACAATGGAAGGCGATGGATGAAAGAGCTCAATCGATATTATGGGAATCAGAGAGGTCGTCACTCATAAAAATGAGAGTAAGACAATCTCGTGTTAATAGTGCTATTTTATTGGAGTAGTACGAGAGAAGGGAAACAATAGGAGTAGGGGCTTACAACATATAATATCAGATCAAGTGAAGTTTATGAGATTATCGATAGATGGATTACAAGTTAGTCATATTTGTTGAAGGAATAATAAGAGAAGGGTAGTCAATATTGTGTGCGGTCAAGGAATCAATAAGTTGTCTTATGAAGAATTAATGAGTATTGATTAACCAAGTCAAAATAAGATGTCGTAATTATGTTTTGGGTAACTTAGTGCAAGGAAGGGAAGTCGTGGTTTTTGGGAGGAAAATGACCAACTGATGTAGAGCGGTATATCATATGAATTAAGTGGGAACAAGTCTAATGTTAATCCAATATTGGGATAAGGATATGGTTAAGACCATGAAGTATTGGGAGTTCACACAAGAAAGAAGTTTGCCAAGGAGGATAAGTTGGAAGGATGAATATGTCAGAGGTTTGAAATCGAAGAGAAGTCGGGTGTTGGTCTAAGACGTTGATGCAAGAAGTGTTTATTTGTTGAGTGGAGGAAATTCGGGGGGAAATTTCTATTTAATGGGGGAGAATGTAATATCCCATATTCCCTTAAATGTTCAATTATTTGTCAGTTGAGACCAATTGAGCTCCTATATGCTCTAAATGTTGTCAGTTGGGACCAATAGGGTAACCATTGGACTCTGAAGAGATCAATCCTTATTAAAAGAGAAGGACCATTATTAATAAGTACAAGAGAGAACATTTTTGGTAACATTAATAATTGGTCAATTGGTACTGGAAGATAAAATATCAATTGGGATATTTTTATTACTACTTGATATTATATGTTATAATATATATATTACGTGTGTATATTGTGTGGTGGTGATTGGAAAAGAAAGAAGAAGTGGATAAGAAGGAAGAGTAGGTAGGAAGAGAAGGAGAGATATCAAAAAGAAAAAGAAAAGAAGAGAGAAAGGGGAAAAGAAGAGAAAAGGAGAAGATAAAGAAAGAAGAGGAAACTTGAAGAAGAAGTGGAAACATCAACCCTTAAACCAAATCCTTGATATCATCATCATCATCAACTTCATCTCTATTTCATCATCAAACCAAGGTGAGTTCTAGTTATTTTTATTCTATAGAGTAGGCTTCTCATTTAGATAGAAGACTATGGTTTGGTGTTGTTGTCTTGAACATAAAATAGTGAGTGAATCCACGATAGCATGATAAACATTCTAAGTTATTCATGAAATATTCCATGAATCATGAGTTAACCATGTTTTCCATAATTATGGTGTTGTTGTGATTGAACATGGTTGTTGTTATGAATATGTGTTTATAAGGTTGAGAAATCCTTGAGTGTTGATTTGTTGTTGAAGAATCATGTTATGTGAAAATGGTAGATGGAATGCCATGTTGCTAGGAGAAAATGGTAGGTGAAAAGGAAAATAAAATATGCCACAAATGGGGGTTGAACCCGAGACCTCCCTTGTATGGTACAAGCCTTACCACTAGGCTAAGGATTTTGTTGTTGAATACTTATGCAATGAATAAATGTTAATCTAAATCTTGATTAGGATAGATTGATGAATTAATTGAGTGTTATAACTCCGTTTTGGACACGGACACATGTGTTAGAAAGATAACGTAAAAGACTATCATTGTTATAGTATATTATATGCCTTACAAATTCTATGAATTATATTATGATGAATGTTAAACATTGTTGTTATGATTGATTATGAAATAACATGATTAAAAACCTTACGGAGATGAGTGAGGAAACCTAGGAGAATAACTTGATTAATAACTTAGAAAGATAATCTAGGTTATGGAAATGAATATACGGCGATGCTTGGACGCAACGGTACCTAGGTGTGTATCGTGGACAAGTATTCACCTGATAAACGAATCAATATGCTTTGTATGGAACATGTGTGCTTTTATGCAATGAGAAGGGATCATGTTATGATGCCATGAGAATTGATCATTGTTCATATCATTCTAATTGTTTATGTTAATGTAATTTTCACTTTGTCCATTTGGACCATATTGTGTGATATATTTTGTTTGTGTATAATTTGCTTGTTTGTGTGATCTTTGATCATTAATATACATAATAATAACAAAAACACTAAAAAACTTTTGAGTGGACTGTTGGCTTGATCTTAGACAAATGGACTTAGAACTTAGGCAACATTCCTATGCTAAAGGACTTGGCCAATGCCAATTTGTTGAAGAACCAAGTGTTTGCAATTTGAAATTCATCTGATACATCTTTGAAGATTTCTCTGAATTCATCTGCAACATGATCATTGTGAAGCTGTTATTTTGAACCTGTGACTTGTGGAACTCATCTGTTACATGGGCTATTTTGAAGAAGATCATGGAATGGATAAGCTTGGATGAGGCCATCTTTATTTGATGCCTTGCTCTTCAAGATAATATAATTGTGCATTTGTGTGTTGCTTGATTCTAAAAGTCCAAGGGAATTTTGGGTTTCTTTTGAAATTTTTGTCTATTGGATTGCTACCCACTTGGTCAGATCTTTTCAACTCAAACTTTTAAATTTTCTTCATAGGGTAGTCTCTTCATCTTCTCCCCATTTATTTAATTTCAAAATCTCTTCCTCCATTTTCAAAATCTTCTTTGTGTGAACTACTTTTGTCCTAAACTATTACCACTTTTGCAAAAAGATAGAAACTTTGGCCTTATGCCATTGCATTTTCAAACTTCTTTTCTTAAATCAAACTTGTAAATAAACTTAACCATAATTGACTTAAACTTTCAAAAAGCCAAAAAGAACTAACTCATTCAAACCATTTTAGGCCTTTGTGCTTTTCAAACTCAAATTTTGTTAAAATCAATTCATCCACTTTGAAATTTGTATCACGAACTACGAGGTTTTGATCCCTCATTTTTATGTTGGTATGTAGGCACAAGACCGAAGGTCTTGTCAAACACAAAAATATAATTAATGAAATCTTTTATCATCCCCCCATTCTATTTGTCTGTAAAACATCACTTTTAAAAAAATACATATGCACACAAAAAGGGCTCCATAGAAGTACCTAGGACACTTTGGGTGCTAACACCTTCCCTCTGTGTAACCAACCCCCTTACCTGTGATCTCTGACTTTTATTAGTTTTTGTTTGAAAACTTCTTACTTTTTTGGTTTTGTTCGTACTTTTTCCTTTTTTCCTTGGAAACAATAAAAACGCGGTGGCGACTCTTGTTATTTGATCTCTAGCTTGTCAATAGCTTGATGATCATGAATTTCCCGCTACAGAGTATAAGTGGCGACTCTGCTGTAGAGTAGTCTCCAGTGGGTTTAGCCTACTTTTTGTATGAATATATTTGTATATATGTATGTGTGATATAATCTGCTTGTTGTGCTTGGTGATCTCTAAGTGGTTAGATAAGTTCTAACCTGAACTTGAGTGCAATTAAGATACGAGGATGGTATAGTCATGTTCGACTTGTGTGGATTAGTCCTTAACAAGTTGGCTTGAGATCCATCTGCTCAGTGGAGACTCCTTTGGATTTGGAAATGTCACACAAGTATTTGTGGTTAGGCATTACTATCTCTAATTAGGTCCGAGAAGCTGGGGACTTTAGAACATTTAACCCATCTTAGCCTATTTAGGACGTAGTGCGGAAACTATTCAAGTGTAGACTTGATAACAGTTGTTACGCGATACTACACTCAGACGAGTTTCTCTTGAGAATATTATGGGTCGATGAGTCAGTCATCTCAACCTGTAATATCCGATAGATGGATTTACGACTCTGGAAACTGTTTAGAACATGATCTACAGGTTTTATCCTTAGTTCACTCCTTTGGGATGGTTCTTACCCAAACTCCATGCTCGTAACCTGCAACAAACCCTTGATTCTTGGTTGATCCAATCAAGTCTTGTCAATATCAATGGAACTTGGGTGTTGATAAGGTGTAAACCATAATCCACCAAAATGGATGATTGATCTTGACAATGACTTGATTCATCCATTGACCTTTGTTTGCCTTGTGTATAATCCCTTATTTGTGATTGTTGCATTCATGCATTCATGAGCATCATAACATTCATCACACGAAAATTTCGAGGAACTAAGGTATCATTTGCAAATATTTTCAGACCATGGATTATGGACGAAGGAACATTAAGAAGTACAGTTTTAGATATCCCGACTTGAAAGAGTTAAGGAAGCTAGCATCTTTTGTATTAGATCCCTTAGACTTCAAACAACGTCATGGGAAGCTTCTGTCCGTCTTGTCTGCTAATGTGGTTGAAGGACTTTTGAGTGTATTGGTGCAGTTCTATGATCCTCTCTACCGTTGTTTTACTTTCCCAGATTTTCAGCTTGTGCCTACCTTGTAGGAGTATTCTCATCTTTTAGGGATACCTTTTTCTAGTAGAGTGCCTTTTAGTGGATTGGAGGAGATTCCCCGATCTAGTATTATTGCTGAAGCTCTTCACTTGAAGAAGTCTGAGATAGAGGCTCATTGGGTGAAGAAAGGAGGGTTATTTGGGTTGCCATCTGTTTTCCTCATCAAGAAAGCTACTACTTTTGCTCAAGTTGGTAGTGTGGACGCTTTTGAAGCTATCTTTGTGTTGCTCATCTATGGATTAGCTTTGTTCCTTAACATTGACAGTTTTGTTGATGTTAACGCCATTAGACTTTTCTTGATTGGGAATCTTGTGCCTACTTTATTGGGAGACATGTATTTCTCTTTGCATCTAAGGAATTCTAAGGGTGGTGGAACGATTGTCTGTTGCATTCCTCTTCTGTACAAGTGGTTTATTTCACACTTGCCTCAGACACCTGCTTTTGTGGAGAACAAACAATGTCTAAGGTGGTCTCAGAGACTTATGTCTCTCACTAATGATGATATAGTTTGGTATGATCCGTCTTTAAGCAGTTTGGAGATTATTGATAGTTGTGGTGAATTCTCTAATGTGCCTCTTATTGGTATACAAGGAGGAATTAACTACAACCCTGCTTTGGCTCGTCGTCAACTTGGGTTCCCCTTGAGAGACAAACCTAATAACATGTTTTTAGAAGGTCTTTTCTATCAAGAGGGTAAAGATCCCCAACATTTGAAGCAAAATATTGTGCACACTTGGCATAATATGCATAGGAAAGGAAGATTTGTGCTTGGTTCGTGCAATTGTGTAGCTTTGGAAGCTTACACTCTTTGGGTGAAGAAGAGAGCTATGGAGTTGAAGATGCCTTATCCTTGTGAAAGACCTATGTCTATGGTTGTGGTTGAGCCATTAACTCTTCCTAACCAAGATGTAGAGGAGTTGGAAGACGCGCTCGTCAAGATGAAGCAAGAGAAGGATATGTGGGAAGAGTGTTTCCGTGCTTTGGGCAAGAAGCATGAAGAGTTGCAGTTGGAGTCTAAGGACAAAGATGTACTGATTGAGCTACTTGAAGATCGAGTGACGAAGAGACAGAGAGAGCCAGAGGTTTCATCTTCTAGCATGCCTCAGCCCTCCGTTGCTTGGAAGAAGATTGTTGACCAGCTTGTCCTTGAGAAGACTCAGATGAAGACTTCTTTTGAGACCGAGATCCGTCGTATTCGAAGGAAGTACGCGCCTTTAGCCAGATCTTCTGACATTGTTGTTAGGGATCCTTAGGATGACTAGTCTCCTTTTCTCTTGTATTTTTCATTTGGTTTCTAAAATTGTACTCAGTATAATCCTTCCAATTTATATAAATAAAAAGAAATTTTTGGTCATATCAAATTATTGCCATTTAAATATTATATATTTGAAAATGATATAGTAAGTTCCTTGGAAATAAAAATAATCAAGCATTATATTTCATGCATCATTTGCATAAGCAGGTTTTTGCCAGGTGTCTGATTGGTGTTTCTTCTGTGCTTTAGCCAAGCTGACTCACAAGTATAATATAAGAGCCAATCATCTGAAAATTATGGAGCATCTAGAGCAAGAGAATAGAGAGCTGAAGGACGAGATCGCCCGACTGACTGCCATAATGGAGTAAGTTCTTGCTGCTTACAGCCAAACTTCTCCAACGCCTGCAACTCCTCCTGCGAGGACTGTTACTTCAGAAGCAGTTACCTCTTCCATGCCTGCTGCTACCGCTCACTTCGCGCCAAACCTGCCTGCCGGATTCCCGTGGGGAATACCGCCCAACTTTGTGCCAGAAGGCTTTACGCCTACCTTTTCTTCCATGCCGGCATCTAGCCCAGTCATGTCCGTGCCACCTCCAATTGTGCACACTTTGCCTCGCGTAGAGGATACCATCTATCATTCCGAGCCGTCTGAGGGTCCGGATGTGTATGAGAAGATGGACGAAATGAAAGGCCAATTTCTTGAGCTGCGCAAGGAATTGAAGACGCTGAGAGGTAAAGATTTGTTTGGGAAGAGTGCTGTCGAGTTATGTTTGGTGCCCAATGTTAAAATCCCGGTGAAATTCAAAGTGCCTGACTTTGAAAAATATAAGGGGAACTCTTGTCCGCTCAATCATCTTGTGATGTATGCCCGCAAGATGTCAACTCAGACAGATAATGACCAATTGCTTATTCACTACTTCCAGGATAGCCTGACTGGTGCTGCACTTCGTTGGTATATGGGGTTGGATAGTGCAAGCATCCGCACTTTTAACGACTTGGGAGAGGCTTTTATGAAGCAATACAAATATAATGTGGACATGGCGCCGGATAGAGACCAGTTGAGGTCTATGTCTCAGAAAGACAAAGAGACATTCAAAGAGTATGCGCAAAGATGGAGGGAGTTGGCTGCCCAGATCACTCCTCCGTCGGAGGAGAAAGAGATGACAAAGATCTTCTTGAAAACCCTGAGTTCATTTTATTATGAACGCATGATTGCTAGTGCCCCTAATGATTTTACCGAAATGGTAAACATGGCGATGAGACTTGAGGAAGGAGTCTGTGAGGGACGTTTGTCAAGAGATGAGGCGTCAACAAGTAAGAGGTATGGCTGTAGTTTCAGCAAGAAGAAGGACAGTGAGACAAATGCAATTTCCAGTGGGAGGCAGAGGAGGCCTCAAATCAGAAGAAATCCACCACCCCGTAAACATCATCATCATCAAGTGTCATCAGTAATTCCGGTATTTTCTAATCAACAAGCAACATCAATTCAACAACAACCACAACATCAACGTCAACAACAACAACCACAACAAAGAATGAACACCTACAACAACAACAATATCAACAATCATCAGCATCGGCAGAACTTTGAGAGGAATAAGGTCTCTTTTGACCCGATTCCTATGTCGTATGCAGAGTTGTATCCCTCGTTAGTTCTCAAGAACTTAATTCAACCGAGGAACCCACCGCAAATCCCAGAACCACTTCCCTGGTGGTATAAACATGAGCTCCGTTGTGCTTTTCATCAAGGAGCACCCGGACATGATATTGAAAATTGCTATCCATTGAAGTATGAGGTTCAAAAGCTTATGAAGAGTGGTATGGTGTCCTTTGAGGACCGCGCGCCAAATGTGAAAGCGAACCCCTTGCCCGCTCATGGGAACTCTTCAGTGAATATGGTGGACGGTTGTCCTGGAGAATTCAAGGTTTTGATGTCCGGTTTATCCGAAGATCTTTGGTGCAGATGCACAAGGATATCTGTATGGTGAGTGACTGTGAACATGACCATGATGGTTGTGTTGTGTGTAGTGTGAACCCAAGAGGGTGTGATATGGTGAAAAGGGACATCCATCGTCTGATGGATGAAGGCATGATCCATATTGTTCAATCTCATCATGTAGATGACGACGTCAATGTCATAGTGCCCGTTTTCAAGCAACAAGAACGGTTGATAATCCAGTATGATAGCAGCAACAACAAGAATGTCAATCAAAGATCAGTATCGCCGTTGGTAATACGGTTAGCGGGCCCGGTCCCATATGCATCTGATAAGGCAGTACCGTACCAGTATAATGCTACAATGATGAAGAATGGTCAAGAGGTCCCGTTACCTACGATTAGTTCAGTGGTGAGCATTGTTGATGTTACGAAGGTGACCCGCAGTGGTCGAGTGTTTGGGCCGGTGGTCCCAGAGGAAACGATTATTGATAAGAAAGTGGAGGTACCTAACGTAGATCTGGTTGGTTGTTCAAAAGATAAGTCTGGTGAATCCAGCAACTTGAAAGCCAATGATGATGATGAGGTACTCCGATTGATAAAGAGGAGTGAATTTAATGCGGTTGAGCAACTGCTCTAGACTCCCTTAAAGATTTCCGTGTTGTCTCTGCTTTTGAATTCTGAAGCGCACAGAGAAGCACTACAGAGAGTTCTTGAACAAGCGTGTGGAGAGCAAGATGTTACTGTGGATCAGTTTGATCACATTGTGGATAACATCACTTCATGTAATAATTTGAGCTACTGCGACGAAGAACTCCCTGAGGAGGGAAGAAATCATAACCTGACTTTGCATATTTCAGTGAATTGTAAGGAAGATGCTTTGTCAAATGTGCTTGTTAACACCGGGTCGTCACTGAATGTGCTTCCGAAGTCAACTTTGTCAAAGTTATCTTACCAAGGAGCGCCCATGAGGTATAGCGGTGTAATCGTCAAAGCCTTCGATGGCTCGCGCAAAACGGTTATTGGTGAAGTGAACCTTCCAGTCAAGATAGGTCCGAGTGATTTTCAGATTACTTTTCAAGTAATGGATATCCACCCAGCCTACAGCTGTTTATTGGGAAGGCCATGGATCCATGAGGCAGGGTTGTTACCTCCACTCTGCACCAGAAGCTCAAATTTGTCAAGAATGGCAAGCTAGTGATTGTGGGAAGAGAGAAGGCGTTGTTGGTTAGCCATATGTCATCTTTCTCGTATGTTGAAGCTGAGGATGAGGTTGGGACTCCGTTCCAAGCCTTATCTATTGTGGTTGAGAAGAGAGTTGGGGCACCTATGTCCTCACTGAAAGATGCTTAGAAGATTGTTGAAGAAGATATTGTTGATCAGTGGGGGCGCATGGTAGAGGTCTCCGACAACAAAGGAAGAGTTGGTTTGGGGTTCCATAAAGGCTCATCAGTTGTTAGATCCGAAGATATGCCACTTAGCTTCCATAACAGAGGGTTCATTCATGGCAATGAATAACACTTAGCTGTTGTGCTAGAGGATAGCGAAGAGGAAGACTCCACCAACTTTGTAACGCATGGAAGGACATGCAACAATTGGACTGTCGTTGATATTCCTGTTATTTTGCATCGATCTAAGTAATTGCTTTTATATTTTAAAAAATCCTTCTCCTATGCCTAAGGGAGAAGTGAACATTGTTTGGGCATTTTAAATTGATCATCAATAAAATTAATTCTATTCATCCATATCTTTGATGTTTATTTTTTCTTTTTGCTTTATTCTGAAAAATGGTAATCACAAAAAACATAAATAAACAATAAAATTGTCCATCTGCATAATATTTGGTCACAAATTCACTTCTCTAAAATCAAAATATCAAATCATTATGCAGGTTGGTTCCCAACCTCATTGAATACAATGTTCCTTCTCCTTCTCCAAATTTTGAATTCCCTGTGTTTGAGGCCGAGGAGGAAAGTGATGTGGAAGTGAGTGATGAGCTGTCTCGTCTTCTTGAGCAAGATGAAAAGATTATTCAGCCGTTTGAAGAGCAGATTGAGCTAGTCAACTTGGGTTCCGAGGATGATGAGAAGGAAGTCAAGATTGGATCTCGATTGTGTCTAGATGCTAAGAAGGGGTTGATTGATCTTCTTCGAGAATATTCAGATGTGTTTGCTTGGTCCTATCAAGACATGCCTGGGTTAGATTCTGAGATTGTGGAGCATAGATTGTCGTTGAAGCCAGAATGACCGCCAGTCAAGCAGAAGTTAAGAAGAACGCATCCTGATATGGCTGTGAAGATCAAAGAGGAAGTTCAGAAGCGGATTGATGTCGGTTTCCTTGTAACTGCTGAGTATCCGCAATGGGTGGCCAATATTGTGCCTATGCCGAAGAAAGATGGAAAAGTCCGCATGTGTGTCGACTATAGAGATTTGAATAAAGCCAGTCCGAAAGATGATTTCCCTCTGTTACACATTGACATGTTGAGCATTTATTGAAGTTATTCCAGCGTTTGAGGAAGTATAAACTCCGCTTGAATCCCAATAAGTGTACTTTTGGTGTTCGTTCTGGTAAGTTTTTGGGCTTTATTATCAGCGAGAAGGGTATTGAAGTTGATCCTGCCAAGGTCAAAGCAATACAAGAGATGCTTGCACCCGAAATTGAGAAGCTAGTCAGAGGTTTTCTCGGTCGCTTGAATTATATTTCCAGATTTATTTCCCACATGACTGCCACATGTGCGCCTATATTCAAGATTCTTTGGGAAGATCAGTCTTGTGATTGGACCGAAGACTGCCAGAAAGCTTTTGATAGTATCAAGGAATATTTGCTTGAACCTCCGATTTTGTCTCCACCTGTTGAAGGAAGACCATTGATCATGTATTTGGCTGTGCTTGATGAGAGTATGGGTTGTGTTCTAGGTCAGTAAGATGAGACTGGGAAGAAAGAATTTGCAATTTACTACCTCAGTAAGAAGTTCACCAACTAAGAGACTCGATATTCAATGCTTGAGAAGACTTGTTGCCATTGGCTTGGGCTGCTAAGCGTTTTCACCAATATATGTTGAGTCATACCACCTGGTTGATATCCAAAATGGATCCCATCAAGTATGTATTTGAGAAGCCTACTTTAACTGGGAGGATTGCCCGTTGGCAGATGTTGTTATCAGAGTATGATATCGAATATCGTTCTCAGAAAGCGATCAAAGGTAGTATCTTGGCTGACTATTTGGCTCACCAACCAATTGAAGATCACCAGTCAGTGCAGTATGACTTCCATGATAAAGAGATTTTGTACTTGAAAATGAAAGATTGTGATGAATCGTTGCTTGAAGAAGGTCCAGAACCTGCTTCCCGTTGGGGCATGGTATTTGATGGAGCTATTAATCAATATGGAAATGGCATTGGGGTAGTGATTATTACTCCTCAAGGCACGCATCTACCATTTACAGCTAGATTGATTTTCAAGTGTACAAACAATATGGCAAAATATGAAGCTTGCATTATGGGGCTTGAAGAGGCCATGAATCTCAGAATCAAGTATTTGGATGTCTTCGGTGATTCAGCTTTGGTTGTGAATCAGATCAAAGGAGAATGGGAGACGAATCAATCCGGTTTAGTACCATATAGAGATTATGCGAGGAGGATTTCAACTTTCTTTACAAAGGTTGAGTTTCATCATAATCCTCGAGATGAAAACCGGATGGTAGGTGCTCTTGCAACATTTGCGTCAATGATTGTAGTGAAATATTGGAGTGAAGTTCCGAATTTGACCGTGATGCGTCTTGATAGGCCAGCTCATGTGTTTGCTGTTGAAGAGATCAAAGACGAGAAGCCATGGTATTTTTGTTGGTGTAAGCCCTAGAGGCCAATACTTTTGGTACTTGTATCGAATTATTTATTAATAATAAAAGGCATTTTTCTTTATTATGTTTGTTTAATAAAGTCCCTGGAATAGATAGTCCATTTAATGTATCAAGTATGACTTAATCATGAGATCACATTAAACATAAGGACACTATTCTTAAAGTGTCCGTAGTCAATCTTTATTATGAAATGGGATAACATTAAAGCATGGAGACTATTATGTTTGTAGACTGATGATCGCGTCTCATGGATCATGGATAAAGAGTTATCAAGTCTTAAACATAGGTATGAATATTAAGAGTAATATTCATACTGGATTGACCCGCTATGAGAATACTATATAGAAAGTTATGCAAAGTGTCATAAGTTATTCTCATGGTGATAATAGTGTATACCACTCTTCGACCTGAAACCACTATGGATCCTAGATGTAGAGTCGAGTGCTTTATTGCTGATCCAACGTTGTCCGTAACTGGATAACCATAAAGACAGTTGATGGGTACTCCACGAAGCATGCTGAGGGATATGAGTGTCCTAGATGGAATTTGCCAATCCTGCTTAACAGGATAAATGTCTATGGGCCCAATATTGAACTGGACAAGGGTGACACGGTCTATACCTTGTGTTCAATATAGACATAAGGGCAAAGGGGTAATTATACACATAATTATTATCACAGGAGGTTCTGTCAGATCACATGATATTTTCGTGACTTGGGTAGCAGTGATGTGTTGCTAGATACCGCTCACTGTTTATTATGTTAAATGTGTGATTTAATATAATTGCCAACGTCGCGAAAACCTATAGGGTCACACACAAAGGACGGATTGATGAGAGATAGAATAATTAAGGAACACCGTAAGGTACGGTGCACTTAAGTGGGAGACGAAATATGGTAAGGTACCAAATACTTAAGTGATTTTGGCATATTATGAGATATGGTCCAAAATGCACTTAAGTGGGCTTTTTGGCTTGAAGCCCACACAAGTGGTTCTATAAATAGAACCCCTTGGGTAGAAGCATTGTCACTCTAATCCACTAAGACAGAAATTCAAGTAGAGACTTGGAATTTTGTTTCCCTCTTTCTCTCACTCAAAGCCTTCATTCATAACAGCTAGCACTGCGATTGAAGGAATCCGTTCGTGTGGACTGAGTAGAGACGTTGTCATCGTTCAACGTTCGTGATCACCCCGTGGATCTGTATCAAAGGTTTTGATCATTATCAGAGATCTGCACCAAAGGTTTAAATCGCCACAAGAGGTAACGATTCTATCACTGATCATGCCCATTCGTAAGGATCACTAAATGGAGAAATTTTTAAATTCCGCTGCGCCTTGGATGGCAATTCTCCAACAATTTTGACATCAAATGTTTCCTCCAAAGTCAGACTTACCCGCCTGGGGCATCTTTGAAAGATAAGAAGACTTTGAGAAGATTAGCCGATAATTTCTACTTGAATGGTGATATACTGTACAAGAGAAACTTCGACATAGTTTTGCTTAGATGCGTGGATAGACACGAAGCAGACTTGTTAATGAAGGTTCCTTTGGTACTCATTCCAATGGACATGCAATGGCGAAGAAGATGTTGCGAGCAGGTTACTATTGGCTGACAATGGAATCTGACTGTTGCAAATTTGTGAAGAAATGCCACAAGTGTCAAATTTATGCTGATAAGATCCATGTTCTTCTGACACTATTGAATGTTATCTCTTCCCCATGGCCCTTCTCCATGTAGGGAATTGATATGATTGGGATGATTGAGCCCAAAGCTTCGAATGGACATCGTTCCATTTTGGTGGCAATTGACTACTTCACAAAATGGGTTGAAGCGGCATCGTATGCAAATGTAACCAAGCAAGTTGTCGTAAGGTTTATCAAGAATCAGATCATATGCCGTTATGGTGTGCCAAGTAAGATCATTACTGATAATGGATCGAACTTGAATAACAATATGATGGAAGCTCTTTGCAAAGACTTCAAGATTGCACATCATAATTCTTCTCCCTACAGACCCAAGATGAATGGGGTTGTTGAAGTTGCGAATAAGAACATCAAGAAAATTATCCAGAAGATGGTTGTCACATACAAGGATTGGCATGAAATGCTCCCATTTTCTTTACATGGGTATCGTACATCCGTCCGCACTTCAATAGGGGCAACCCCTTTCTCTCTTGTATATGGTATGGAAGCAGTACTCCCCGTAGAGGTTGAGATTCCTTCATTGCGTGTGCTCATAGAAGCCAAGTTGACTGAAGTTGAATGGTGTCAAACCAAGTTTGACCAGTTTAATTTGATTGAAGAGAAGAGATTGACTGTCGTGTGTCATGGTCAGTTATATCAGCAAAGAATGAAGAAAGCTTTTGATAAGAAGGTCAAACCTCGAGTATTCAGATAAGGTGACCTTGTGCTCAAGAAGATTTTGAAGTTTAAGCCAGATTCCAGAGGAAAATAGACTCCCAATTATGAAGGCCCATATGTTGTTAAGAGAGCTTTTTCAAGCGGTGCATTGATTCTTACAACTATGGATGGTGAAGAGTTCACTCGTCCTGTGAACGCAGATGCAGTCAAGAAATACTTCGCCTTAAAAAGAAAAGAACAGCTCGCTAAGTTGAAAACCCGAAAGGGCGGCTTAGGAAAAAATGAGCATCTCGGTGGATTGAAAACCCGAAAGGGCGATCCAGGCAAAAATTAGAGACATAAAACAGAAAGAAATTTCCCGATAAGTTGAGTACCCCACCTTGGGGCAACTTATGCAAGAATTAGGGATTATGGCAAGTAACTGCATTCTGCTAATCTTCAGTGGTTTTGAAGACTTGTTTGAGCACAAGGGTTGACATCAGTTCATCATCCCAACAGCGGTCAAGAGTACAGTGAATATCAAGAGTTGGTAGAAGGATTAAGGATCATTTGTATTCAATGTAACCCTTTTCCATGAAAATTACCATTTTTCAACTTTGTAAAATCTATGGAGTCTTGTCTTTTACAGACTACCATCCTATTAAATAAAGTTGAGCTTTTATCCAAATTGTTTCTACTCTTACTTACTTCAGCCAATAGTTTTAAATTTTATTATGATCATTTTGAAATTAAATTTTTAAATCAAATTCAAGTTTTCTTTAAAATATAAAGGCAAGAACTTTTCCAAAGCAAGTAAAAGGAATATCAACAACATTCGAATGGATAGCAAGTCCTTAAGTGCGAAACATATGAGGTTCCCCAAGCAGTTAACTCTTCGGGTATCCCTAAACGTTTGTGTTAATTCAGTTCCTCGGTGGAGTGTTTGACCCTCAGTGGAATATCGTTATCCCCAGCTGATTTGGTAGATTCAAATATCCTGCGGTACGTCCTTGTCCCCAACAGAGTTTCGGCCTTCCCCAACAGAGTTTATGCCATCCCTAGCGAAGTTCGTATCTCCTCAGCAAGGTTGAACTTCAGAGTTGGTTGATCTTCCCCAGTAGATCGCTTTGGTGTCCTCACCAATATCCATTTATCTTGGCTCCCAGTTAGAGTTTCCTCCTGGTTCCTGAGCAGCTTTTGTTAATTATTCTCTCTGTAGGGTTGTCTCCCATTATTTTATGGTGTTGACCTAAAATTTCCCCACAGATTGGATGTTCTATCCTCAGCAGATCTTTTCCATCCTCAGCTAGGGTTGAGCCCTTTGGGATGTTGATCTCTCTGTTCTCCGACAGTTGTCTCCATATTTTATGGATTGACCGAGGATTGTACCGATGGTTCATTTTCTTTGCGACACCTTTGTATCCTTTGTGATTATTTTTGTCAGCATAATCATCATATATACATATACATATGCATAGACATTCATATAATTTCATAATTTGCATATCCTGCATCTTCATATTTGATTTATTTGAAATTCTCATTCTCTATTATGGCGGTACTTTGTCCCCATACCAAATCTGGTGTCTGTCCTCCTTCAAATTGTAGAGTGTCAGCCCTTTAAGCAGAAAGAGTTTAACCTTTCTCTGTTTCCCCACTGAGTTTGTTTCCTCGTGGATGGTTGTTATTTCAGTTCCCTCTCCAATAAACTTTCTGGATGGAATTACTCCCTTTGAGTTATATCATCAATGGGTTGAGTCTTGATTAACTGCTTTTTGTCTAGCTCTTACCTAGATAGATATTTTGGTCCCCTAAGAGTCTATTACCCAGTAACTGGTAATATTCTTCTTAGTTTGCAGTTTGTTACTTCTTACCCAATACCCGGCAAAAGTACCCTTTTTCTCCTCAGTGGAGTCCCCTGGAAGTATATCCTTGATATGTTCATCCTAATAGGTGACAGATATCTTTCTTTCCCCTGCAAGAGTTTATCCTTGATATGTTCACTTTAACCAGTGACAGATATTCTCATCTTTTGGTGTTCTACCCAGTAAAAAGGTAGTTGTACTCCCTATTTTGTTCCTCAGAGAGTTAATCCTTGATATGTTCATCTTAACCGATGACGGGTTTTCTTCTCCTTGTGATTGTTCCCCTGAGCGGAGTCTATCCTTGATATGTTCACTTTAACCGATGACGGATTTTCTCTTCTTTGGTATTCTATCCAGTAACCGATAGATGTAATCCCTATTTTTGCTCCCCTATTCAGAGTCTATCCTTGATATGTTCATCTTAACTGGTGACGGATTTTCTCTTTGATTGGTCTTCTACCCAGTAACCGGTAGTTGTAAATCCTACTTTATCCCCTCGCAGAGATAATCCTTGATATCTTCATCCTAACCGATGACGGATTCTCTCTCCGACGGTTTTCTATCCAAATTTCGATAGATGTAATTCCTCCCTTTTTGTTCAGTTGGTATATCCTTGATATGTTCATCCTAACCGATGACAGGTATCCTCCTTGGCATTTCCAGGCAAGTCTATCCTTGATATGTTCATCTTAATCAGTGACAGATTTTCTTCCCTGTCGAGTTTATCCTTGATATGTTCATCCTAACCGATGACGGATACTCTCACCTTTGGTCTTCTGCCCAATAACTGGTAGTTGTAAATCCTATTTTCCGTAGTTTTCCCCAGCAAGGTTATTCTTACCCAGTAACCGGTAATGAATTTCCCTACTGGCGATCCTCAGCGAGTCATCCTTGATATGTTCATCCTAACCGATGACGGATGATCTCTCTGACAGATCTTTGTTATCTCCTTACCCAGTAACAGGTAGTAGATAATAGATTTCTACTCCTCCTATGTTGAAGTTTCTATCTTCCCCAATTGAGTTGAGTGCGTATTTCCTTAGTGAAATCGTTTTTCCCCTACGTGAGTCGAGTACTTCATTTTTATCCTGACTTACTCGTATCCCCTGCAGATGTTGTTATTTCCCCGGCTGAGTCTTTCCATTTTGGGGGGAATCCCTCTAGTCTCCTAGTAGTTTTAAGTCGTAGCCTGGCCTACACATAACTTCTTTTTATCCCCCAGAGTCCCTGTCTCCCCAATGAGTTTTCCTCATGGAATGCATTATGCTCCTGCGGACTTTCGGTCTCTCTGATTTCTTTTTCCTTTGTGGCAATATTTCCCCACAGAGTATTAACTTTTGCATTCACATCATATGCATCATGAGGTCTCTTAGGGACCAAAATTTGTTTCTATATGTTATTACTTAAGCCCATTCTACTGAGTCGAGCCGAAGATTTTAACCTTCACATCCTCAATTAGAATGTCCTTAAATAGGGGCAGTTGTAAGACCCCAATTTTGACCCTAAGATCCCTCATGTAATTCCATCATAAGCATTAGCATTAGGATCATGTCTTGACATCCTCCTTACCCCTCCTTCATTGGGTTTGTTTGAGAAGATATCACCAAGCATTTTGTGATGATATCATACTTGTATTTTATCATTTTACTAACCAAAATACCAAAAATATGTCTTTGTGTTTGCCTAACTCTTTTGTAGGAAGGGCATGATCTCCATTGATCTATCAAGTTCACATCTAGGGTTTGAGACCCTCATGAACAAAGAGCACAACCAAGAATTGATTCAGGAATGGTTATGAACATCATATATGAGACCCAGTAATCTCTACATGTTATATTGATCAAGTTTTCTTCAAGAGTTTGAGGGTGATTTGCCTTGGAAACCCTAGTTTGACTGAGTATCTTGAGTAACTTCTCCAACAAGCTATCTCACCAATTGATCAAATTTCTAAAGGGACACTTCAAAATTCATCATCTTATGCATATATGATCTACCATGAGCCAAGAAAGTCAAAAGAATTGGAAATTAGCAAGTTGGTTGATGGTGGTTGGCCAGATGAATTCATCTGATCAAAACTGGGTCTCCCTAGACCCTATCTCCTATAATTTTCACCATATGAAAATTACTCCAAGAGAAAACTTGCTCTAAATGACATTACAAACAACTTTCATGTTGAGACCTAGATCTAGTTTTGCTTGCAAAATCATTTCCTATGTTGAAACATTATAGGTCATTTTGTCTAAACCCTAATTTGAAAGTCAACTTCCCAAGACCATAACTTGCTCAATTTTTATGATATGAAAGATTTACAAGTTGCAAAATCAAATTCAATGTGTCTACTTAAACATTTATGTTTGTAGTGGTAGATAATTCAACTTTTTGAGCATGTGATATGAGGTTACATTATATGTCACTTTTGACCTATACCATTGATCAAGTGATTTTTCCAAACTTCAAAAATGCATAACTCTATCATTTAAAATCCAAATGACATGAAATTGGTGACCATTTTTAAGGTATTTGAGAGATCTACAACTTTTATGAATACACGTTTCTCATTTTAGGCTCATATAAAAAGTTAAGCAAGGTGGAATATTGAGACATATGGCTTGACACTTAGAAAAAATTTGATATGTCAAAAATTTCCAAACTTCCACCTCAAATTTCTCCAAGTTCCAAGCTCCAAATGGAAAAGTGTTGAACATGAAAGTTGTTCCTCTTTATCTCACCTTTCCAAAGAGCTTAAATTCATTCATTTTGGACAAGAAATACATAGGCTGCACATGGCTTAAACAGGGTGACATCACTTAGCATGAATCAAACTTCAAACATCAATGTGCATTTGCCTTGCAATCCAAGCTTACTTCAGAGCATCTGATGTTCATTTGTGGACCTCAGGCAATCATTTCATGGACCTATGCACGCCCATGCACCATTACATCACCATTTTCCAAAATTGGAAAGTGAATTAGAGTGTGCAATTATCAACCATTCCAGCTATAAATAGAGCTTCAATTGCTCAAAAATTCACACACAATCGCGCCAGCTTTGATCCCCCATTTCAAACCCTCACTTCTCAAAGGATAAGCCTGAAAAATTCTCTTGAATTTGAGCTTGAATTTCCACTACTTTGAAATTCAATTCTCCAGGAATCCATGGCTTCTTAACCATTCAATCCTTCTCCTGCAAGCTAGTGGAGTGAGATCAAGCACAAGCAAGATCAAGATCAATTGAATCTAGACCTACATTGAAGGTATTTTCCAGAAATTTTAAACTCTTCGATTCTCTCAAATTCTTGCTCAATTCTATTGATTCTTTGGTTGTCTGAAGTCCTACCAATATAGGCAAGAAGTTTGAGTTGCTTTGAGGTCAAATCGAAGCAACTCAGTTCATGTACCTCAAATTTCAATTCCATGTATCTCTCAACATACTTGGAATTGGAGTGAATGGAGGTCAGATTCGAGCTCAGTGCCATTTTTTCTTTAAGATCATGTCCCTGTTTTTCATTTTGGTGATGGTTCATGGTGGACCAGTCCGGTGAGGTCCACCGGAGAAGATGACCAGAGCTCTGGCTCCGGCGATGAGTTGGCTAGCATCTGAAACACAAGATCCATGCATTTTGTTTTAATCTCGTGCGTCCCTTTTGAATACCAAAGTTGCCATGCGCTGACTAAGATCTATGGTGGATAGCGCGCTAGGGACCATCTAATCTGCCACCTCAATTAATGAGGGAAATCTGATGGTCCACGTATTTTTGATTATCTGAATTTTTATTTTTATTGCATTTTCTTCAATAATTCATATTAAATTCAATATTGATCCAAAAAGTATGGGACTTTCACCAAAAAATTTCAAATAATTTTCTCTTTCATATTCTGAATTAAAATTATTGTTTGGATCATTATTAATATTTTTCATGAATTAATTGATTTTGAATTTGTTTTTAATTGTTTAAAAATCTTTTTAAATGTCCAAAAATTATGAAATTTTTTCTCCAAGGTCCTTTGACCTTGTTTGACCTATGATAAATCTCATGGCCATTTCTTTGGTGTTTTGATGAGATTTTAGGAATTGGACAAAACATATTTGATTTAAATGCATTATTTTATTATTTTTAATTGAATAAATGCCAATTAAATTTTGTTGACCATTTGTATTGACTTGATTGAGTTTGCTTATTGTTGTTGGGCCTTGGTCAAGGTTGATTTGACTTTGTCAAATTAATATCATTGGATTTAGGGGATTGATGGAATGTACATTCCATCTCCCAAAATGAATGAATGATATTAATTTGGTAAAAGTCCTCCTTTGACCAATTTGTGATTTCATTCATCCTCTTCCCACTTTATCTCATTCCTCTTCTTAATTCATTCATTCTATTTGGCATATGACATCTCCAAGTCCTAATGCTAGTTGATTGAAAAATTAACATGAGTATGGATGAGATTAGGCCACACCTTTTGCATATTCTTTTTTGTGTGTGGTATGTTTCATGAGCATAGTCCATTATATTATGTCTCTAACATGTATTAACACCAAAATTCTATTGCCCGACCTCAAATAGTTGTGACTTCTACATAAGTCCAATTGATTGCTTAACATAGAGCTAAATTTGTGACATAAAAGGCATAAGCATTCTAGTTAGTGAGATTGTAAGTCTCCCCTCTTTCATGGTATTGTGTGGAAACTTGGCCTTCTTCCCTTCCTTTGGAAGATGTTTTGGCTCAAGGATCCATGCTTGTGAAAAGTGGGTTGAGTGTTCTCCAAAGAATGTCTTGAAATGAAAAGCAAAACAAAATTAACTTCTAACCTACTAACTACTAACTTTTAATTTCAAGCTTTTACTTTAATGCAATTTACTTTTAGCACTCTATTTCATTTGTAATTGTTCATATCATTCTAATTGTTTGATAATGTAATTTTCACTTTGTCCATTTGGACCATTAATGTACATAATAATAACAAAAACCCTAAAAAACTTTTGAGTGGACTGTTGGCTTGATCTTGGACAAATGGACTTAGAACTTAGGCAACATTCCTATGCTAAAGGACTTGGCCAATGCCAATTTGTTGAAGAACCAAGTGTTTGCAATTTGAAATTCATCTGATACATCTTTGAAGACTTCTCTGAATTCATCTGCAACATGATCATTGTGAAGCTGTTATTTTGAACCCGTGACTTATGGAATTCATCTGTTAAATGGGCTATTTTGAAGAAGATCATGGAATGGATAAGCTTGGATGAGGCCATCTTTATTTGACGTCTTACTCTTCAAGATAATATAATTGTGCATTTGTGTATTGCTTGATTCTAAAAGTCCAAGGGAATCTGGGTTTTTGTTGACATTTTTGTGTATTGGATTGCTACCCACTTGGTCAGATCTTTTCAACTCTAAACTTTTAAATTTTGTGTATAGGGTAGTCTCTTCATCTTCTCCCTATTTCTTTAATTTCAAAATCTCTTCCTCCATTTTCAAAATCTTCTTTGTGTGAACTACTTTTGTCCTAAACTATGACCACTTTTGCAAAAAGATAGAAACTTTGGCCTTATGCCATTGCATTTTCAAACTTCTTTTCTTAAATCAAACTTGTAAATAAACTTAAATATAATTGACTTAAACTTTCAAAAAGCCAAAAAGAACTAACTTATTCAAACCATTTTAGACCTTTGTGCTTTTCAAACTTAAATCTTGTTAAAATCAATACATCCACTTTGAAATTTGTATCACGAACTACGAGGTTTTGATCCCTCATTTTTATGTTGGTACGTAGGCACAAGACCGAAGGTCTTGTCAAACACAAAAATATAATTAATGAATTCTTTTCTCATCCCCCCATTCTATTTGTCTGTAAAACATCACTTTGTACAAAATACATATGCACACAAAAAGGGCTCCCTAGGAGTACCTAAGACACTTTGGGTGCTAACACCTTCCCTCTGTGTAACCAACCCTCTTATATGTGATCTCTGACTTTTATTAGTTTTTGTTTGAAAACTTCTTACTTTTTGGGTTTTGTTCGTACTTTTTTCCTTTTTCCTTGGAAACAATAAAAGTGCGGTGGCGACTCTTGTTATTTGATCTCTAGCTTGTCAATAGCTTGATGATCATGAATTTCCCGCTACAATCATTTTTGAAGATTTAATTTTTTTAATCAAAATCTCTTTTTCTTAAAACATATAAAAGCAAGAATTTTCCAAAGCAATTGAAAAGAAATATCAACAGCATTTCGATGGATAACAAGTCCTTGAGTGCGAAACATCAGAGGTTCCCCATGCAGTTAACCCTTCGGGTATCCCTAGACGACTGTGTTGATTTAATTCCTCGGTGGAGTTTTTGATTCCCCAGTGGAGTTTCGTTCCTTTTCCCTAGCTGAGTTGGTTGATTCAGGTACCCTGCGGCTTGTCTCCCCCGACAGAGTTTCTGCCCTCCCTAGTGGAGTTTGCGTTCCTTCAGCAGAAATGGTTGATCTCCCTAGTAGATCGCATTGGTTTCCCCGCCAATCGCCATTCGACTCGCTCCCCAGTCAGAGTTTCCTCCTGTTTTCTGAGTAGTTTATTTCCCTGTAGGGTTGTCTCCCATTTTTATGGTGTTGACCTAAAATTCCCCACAGATTCGATGATATTTCTCTTTCCCCAGTAGATCTCCTCCTTCCCCAGTTAGGGTTGAGCTTTTTGGATTGATGATCTCTTTGTTCTCCATATCATGTGGATTGACCGAGGATTGTACCGATGATTCAATTTCTTTACGACACCTTTGTATCATTTGGGATCGTTCTTGTCAGCCTAATCATATATATACATTCATATAATTTCATAATTACATATTTGCATATCTGATTAACTTGTTGGTTTGAGATTCTCATTCCCTGTATGGCGGTACTTTATCCCCATTCAAATTCCGGTGTCTGTCCTCCCTAAATTGTAGAGCGTCAGACCCTTAGGCAGAAAGACTTTAACCTTTCTCCTCATCCCCACTGAGTTGTTTCCTCGTGGATGATTATTATTTCAGTTTCCTCGCCAGTTATTCATATGAATGGAACCACTCCCCTTGAGTTATGTCCTTATTAGGTTGAGTCTTGTTTGACTGTTTCTTTCTAGCTCCTACTTAGAGAGATGCTTCGAGTCTCCTAAGAGCTTGTTGCCCAGTAACTGATAATATTCTTCTTAGTTTGCAGTTTGTTACTTCTTTCTCAATACCCGACAAAAGTATCCCTGTTTTTCTTCTCAGTAGAGTCCCCAACGGATCTGATTCCCCAGGAAGTATATCCTTGATATGTTCATCCTAACTGGTGACAGATACCTTTCTCTCCCCTGCCTGAGTCTATCCTCGATATGTTCATTCTAACCGGTGACGGATATTCTCACTTTTGGTATTCTACCCAGTAAAAGGGTAGTTGTAATCCTTATTCTTGTTTCCCAGAGAGTTAATCCTTGATATGTTCATCCTAACTGATGACGGGTTTCCTTCTCTTTGCGGTCTTCTACCCAGTAACCGGTAGTTGTAAATTCTGTTTTTTGCCCCCCCTCGCAGAGTTAATCCTTGATATGTTCACTTTAACCAGTGACGGATTCTCTCTCTTGGTATTCTATCCAGTAAGTGATAGATGTAATCCCTATTTTCTCCTCTCTCAGAGTCTATCCTTGATATGTTCATCTTAACCGGTAATGGATTTTCTCTTTGATGGTCTTCTATCCAGCATTCGATAGATGTAATTCCTACTTCTTGTTCAGTTGGTTTATCCTTGATATGTTCATCTTAACCGATGACGGATATCCTCCTTGACATTTCCCAGGCAAGTCTATCCTTGATATGTTCATCCTAACCGATGACGGATTTTCTTCCCTGTTGAGTTTATCCTTGATATGTTCATCCTAACTGATGACGGATACTCTCACCCTTGGTCTTCTGCCCAGTAACTGGTAGTTGTAAATCCTATTTTCTGCAGTTCTCCCCAGCAAGACTATTCTTACCCAGTAACCGGTAATGAATATTCCCTTCTGTTGGTTCCCAGCGAGTCATCCTTGATATGTTCATCCTAATCGATGACGAATGTTCTCTCTGTTAGATCTTTATTATCTCCTCACCCAATAACAGGTAGTAGATAATAGATTTCTGCTTCTCCTGTGTTGAAGTTTATTTCTTCCCCGGTTGAGTTGAGTGGGCATTTCCTTAGTGAAATCGCTTTTCCCTGCATGATTCAAGTATTTCAGTTTTATCCTGACTTACTTGTATCCCCTACAGATGTTATTGTTTCCCCGACTGAGTCTTTTCCATGTTTGTATGGAATTCCTCGAGTCCCCCAGTAGTTTTAAGTCGTAGCCTGGCCTACGCATAATTCATCTTTCCCCTGAGTCTCTGTCTCCCCAGTGAGTTTTCCTTACGAAATACATTATAATCCTGCGAACTTTCGGTCTCTATGATTTCTTTTCCTTTGTGGCCATATTTCCCCACAGAGCATTAACTTTTACATTCATGTCATATGCATCATGAGGTCTCTTAGGGACCAAAATTTGTTTCTATATGTTGTTATTTAAGCCCATTCTACTGAGTCGACATGAAGATTTTAACCTTCGCCTCCTCAGTTAGAATGTCCTTAAATAGGGGCAGCTGTAAGACCCCAATTTTAACCCTAAGATCCCTCATGCAATTTCATCATAAGCATTAACATTAGGATCATACCTTGGCATCCTCCTTACCCCTTTTCATTGGGTTTGTTTTGGGAAAGATCACCAAGCACTATATCATTGTATCATACTTGTATATTATCATTTTACTAACCAAAATACCAAAAATATGTCTTTGTATTTGCTTAACTCTTTTGTAGGTAAGGCATGATCCCATAAATCTATCAAGTTCACATCTAGGGTTTGAGACCCTCATGAATAAAGAACACAACTATGGATTGATACAAGGATGGTCAAAAGCATCATATATGAGTCCTAATGATCTCTACATGTTATATTGATCAAGTTTTCTTCAAGAGTTTGAGGGTGATTTGCCTTGGAAACCGTAGTTTGAGTGGGTATCTTAATTAACTTCTCCAACAAGCTATCTCACCATTTGATCAAATTTCTCAAGGGACACTTCTTGATTCATCATCTTATGCATATATGATCTACCATGAGCCTATAAAGTTAAGAGAATTGAAGGTTAGCAAGTTGGTTGATGGTGGTTGGCCAGATGAATTCATCTGATCAAAACCGGGTCTCCCTAGACCCTATCTCCTACAATTTTCACCATATAAAAATTATTCCAATATAAAACTTACTCTAAATTATATTCCAAAAAACTTTCATGTTGAGTCCTAGAGTTAGTTTTGCTTGGAAAATCATTTTCTATGTTGAAATATTATAGGTCATTTTGTTTAAACCCTAATTTGAAAGTCAACTTTCCAAGGCCATAACTTGCTCAATTTTTATGAGATGAAATATTTCCAAGTTTCAAAATCAAATTGAAGATTTCTACTTCATCTTTTATGTTTGGAGTGAGATCTAATTCAACTTTTATGAGCATGTGATATGAGGCTACATTATAGGTCACTTTTGACCTATACCATTGAACAAGTGATTTTTTCAAACTTCAAAAATGCATAACTCTATCATTTCAAATCCAAATGACATGAAATTGGTTACAATTTTGAAGGTATTTGAAAGATATACAACTTTTATAAAGACACTTTTCTCATTTGAAGCTCACATAAAAAGTTAAGCAAGGTGGACTATTGAGATATATGGCTTGACACTTAGAAAAAATTTCAACATGTTGAAATTTCCAAACTTCCACCTCAAAATTCATCATGATACAAGCTTCAAATGGAAAAGTGTTGAACGTGAATGTTGTTCCTCTTGATTTGACCTTTCCAAAAAGTCTAAGTTCATCCATTTTGGACAATAATTGAATAGGCTACGCATGACTTGAACATTGCATCATCATTTGGCAAAGATCAAACTTCAAGTTTCCATGTACACTTGCCTTGCAATCCAAGTTGATTTCAGACTCTCTCGCACTCATTTATGGAACTAAATAAATGATCTCATGGGCATGTACACGCCCATGCATCATCCATTGCCAATTTTGGAAAGTCATTTGGAAGGTGCAAATATCATGTGATTCAGCTATAAATAGAGCTCCATATGCTCAGAATTCAACACACATTCGTGCCAGCTTTGATCCTAGACCCCTAACCCTTCCATTTGAGAGGATAATTCTGAGAATTTCATCTTGAAATTAAGTTTGAATCTCACTGTTTTGAGATTCAAAACTCCAGGGATCCAAGACCTTTTGTGCATTTCATTCTACTTCTGCAAGCATTCTGAGTGAGATCAAGCACGTGCCAAGGCAAGAACGGTTGAATCTAGACCTGCATTGAAGGTATTTTCCAGAAAAATTCATCTCTTCGATTCTCTCTCAATCTTGCTCAATTCTCTTGATTCTTTGGTTGTATGAAGTCCTACCAATATAGGCAAGAAGATTGAGTTGCTTAGAGGTCAAATTGAAGCAACTCAGTTGACACACCTCAAAATTCAACTCTGCATATCTTTCTATATGTGAGGAGTTAGTTAAAATTGATGTCAGATTCGTGCTCTACGCCATTTTTTTCTTTCATATCATGTCCTCCTTTTTCATTTTTTTATGGTGATGAGTGAACCAGTCCGGCCAGGGTCACCGGAGAAGATGACCGGCCTTTGGATGCCGGTGATGTGTTGGCACGGTTCAGAGTCATTGATCTCTTTTAAATTGTTTCAATCTCATGCGTTGTTTTTAATTACTGTTGGTTCTATGTGTTGGCATCAATTTTGGTAAAACCTAGAGTTATTACAAGTTGTCACGCGTGTTGTCTTGACATGTGATATCAGTTTCCTGCAGGATGTTTAAATATGGTTGTGCAGGATTTAGCTAAGATGTCAGACCCGATGTTAAGACATGTGTATACAGAACATTCAGTGTGAATGTTATGTATCTTAAGATTGCGCTTTTCATGCAAATCTGTGTGTGATTATGTGGAGATTGAATGCGCTATTCAAGGAGTAATTTGATTTAAAACCATAATGATCTATTTTCCAATAAGGGATGATTAGCTGTCGTTAATAAGAAGATACGCAAGGAAAATAGATTTAGGGTTTTATGATGCCCAAGCCCATTCAAAAGCTTCTATTTAAAGGCTATGTAAAACCTGGTTTTAACAAACAAGAAACGAACGAAATAGTAAAAGAGTTTCAAGGTTTTAGTCTTGTGTGAGCTTGTGTATTGTGAGCCATTCATTCATCTTATTGATGATTGAATTGGACTGACTTTTGTGTTATAATTTGTCCACTCTAAGCTTTGAAGCATGAGTGTGTGTTTACTTGGTTGAAGCTTTTAAGCAAGGTCAAGTATGTGTTCCTGAAGAGTGTCTTCTTTCTTGTAATATTTATCTTTATATCACTGTTGTGATTGATGGGGAGTGAGTAGGGTCTCATATCTAAGAGTTCTTAGATAGAAGTCACACGAG
Source organism: Lathyrus oleraceus (assembly GCF_024323335.1). Taxonomy (NCBI): domain Eukaryota; kingdom Viridiplantae; phylum Streptophyta; class Magnoliopsida; order Fabales; family Fabaceae; genus Lathyrus; species Lathyrus oleraceus. Next base: position 106,251,570 of record NC_066582.1, read on the forward strand.
TAGAGATTAAGTGAAAAGACTGTAACTTGAAGTTGTTTACTGAGAGTCTTTGAACTAATTCTGTTTAGTGGATTTCCTTCCTGGTTTGATAGACGTAGGTGAGTTTGCACCGAACTGGGTTAACAATTGCTTGTGTCACTTGCTCTATTGTTTCTTTGTCTTTTATCCTGTTTATATTTTAGTTGTTGTTCAGATATTAGTGTCGTGACATTACCTTCGACATCTCATATCTGATACCAGAATTTCAATTACCATGCTTGTGTCGCGTTGACTCAAGTCTACAATGGAACGCGCACTGGTGGCCACTTGATCTGCCACCTCAATTAATGAGGGAGATCAAGTGGTCCACGTTTTTTCTGATTATTTGAATTTCATTTTAATTGCTTTATTTTCATTAATTCATATTAATTTTAATATTGATCCAAAAAATATGAGAGTTTCACCAAAAAAATTCAAATAATTTCCTCTTTCATAATCTGAATTAAAAATATTTTTTGGATCATTATTAATATTTTTCATGATTTAATTGATTTTTCATTTGTTTTTAATTGTTTAAAAATACTTTTAAGTCTTTAAAAATTCTGAAATTTTTTCTCCAAGGTCCTTTGACCTTGTTTGACCTATGATAAATCTCATGGCCATTTATTTAGTGTTTTTATGAGGTTTTAGGAATTTGACAAACCATATTCAATTTAAATGTATTATTTTAGTATTTTTAATTTGAATAAATGTCAAATAATTTTGTTGACCAATTGTGATGACTTGTTTGTGTTTGACTCTTGTTGTTGGGTCTTGGTCAAGGTTGATTTGACTTTGTCAAGTTAATATCATTGGATTTAGGGGATTGATGGAATGTACATTCCATCTCCCAAAATGAATGGATGATATTAATTTGGTAAAAGTCTTCCTTTGACCAATTTGAGTTTTCATCTATTCCCCTCCCTCTTCATCTCATTCCCCTTCTTTATGCATTCATCTCAATTGGCCTATGATATCTCAAAGTCCTAAAGTTAGTCGATTGAAAAATTAACATGAGTATGGATGAGATTAGGCCACACCTTTTGCATATTCTTTTTGTGTGTGTTATGTTTCATGAGCATAGTCCATGGTACTATCTCTCTAACATGCATTAACATCAAAATTCTATTGTCTGACCTCAAATAGTTGTGACTTCTACATAAGTCCAATTACAATTGCTTAACATAGCGCTAAATTTGTGACACAAAAGGCATAGCATTCTAGTTAGTGAGATTGTAAGTCTCCTCTCTTTCATGGTATTATGTGGAAAATTGGCCTTTTTTCCTTCCTTTGGAAGATGTCTTGGCTCAAGAATCCATGTTTGTGATAAGTGGGTTGAGTGTTCTCCAAAGAATGTCTAAACAATGAAAAGAAAAAGCAAAACAATACTAACTTCTAACTCATTAACAACTAACTTTTAATTTTAAATCATTTACTTTAATGTCATTTAATTCTAGCTTTTATTCATTTGCCATTGTTCATATCATTCTAATTGTTTATGTTAATGCAATTTTCACTTTGTCCACTTGGACCATATTGTGTGATATTCCTTGTGTGTATACTTTGCTTTTTTGTATGGTCTTTGACCATTAATGTACATAATAACAACAAGAACCCTAAAAAACTTTTGTATGGACTATTGGCTTAATCTTGGACAAATGGACTTAGAACTTAGGCAACATTCCTATGCTAAAGAACTTGGCCAATGCCAACTTGTTGAGAAACCAAGTGCTTGCAATTTGAAACTTCATCTGATACATCATTCAAGATCCCTCTGAGTTCATCTGCAACATGATCATTATGATGTTGTTATTTTGAACCTATGACTTGTAGAATTAATGGGCTATCTTGAAGAAGATCATGGAATGGATAAGCTTGGATGTGGCTATCTTTATTTGATGCTTTTGCTCTTCAAGATAATACAATTGTGCATTTGTATGTTGCTTGATTCTAAATGTCCAAGGGAATTCTGGGTTTTTATTGACATTCTTGTCTATTGGATTGCTACCCATTTGGTTAGATCTTTTCAACTCTTAACTTTTAATTTTGTGCATAGGATTAGTCTCTTCATCTTCTCCCCATTTCTTTAATTTCAAAATCTCCCCCTCTTTCCTTTTCAAAATCTTGTTTGATTGAACTTATTTTGTTCTAACTTTGACCACTTTGTAAAAAGATAGAAACTTTGGCCTTATGCCATTGCATTTTCAAACTCCTTTTCTTAAATCAAACTTGTAAATAAACTTAACTATATTTGACTTAAACTTTCAAAAAAGCAACAAAAAAAAACTCATTCAAACCATTTTTAGGCCTTTGTGCCTTTCAAACTTAATTTTTACTAAAAGCAATGCATCCATTTTGAAATTTGTATCACGAACTACGAGGTTTTGATCCCTCATTTTTATGTCGGTACGTATGCACAAGACCGAATGTCTTGCCAAACACAAAAATATAATTAATGAATTCTTTTCTCATCCCTCATTCTATTTGTTTGTAAACATCATTTTGTTTGATTTGAAAACTTCTTACTTTTGGGTTTTGTTCATACTTTTTCCTTTTTTCCTGAAAAATAATAAAAGCGCGGTGGCGACTCTTGTTATTTAATCTCTAGCTTATCCATAACTTGATAATCATAAATTTACCGTTGCAGGCCTTAACAAAAGAGGGGTGTGTAGGCTCAAGAGGTGTGTGCGAAAAGGGATCCACTTTTGGACTTTAGTCCCAAAGGAAACGCGACCCAAGCTTCTTCATTGATACAATATATAGAGACCTTGTTCACGCACAAGACGGAAGTCTAGTTTGACTGTGCCACCGCGTTACTTCTGAACAACGTTCCAGGTCGTGCTCGCATCCTCGCAATTGATGTGTTTCAAAGCTTCATCGAACAACGTCTCTGTTTCATGTCCTGCTTCATCTTCGCGTCTGGACTCGTCGCACCCTTGCTGCTTCGGTCCAAACGATTTGCACGTCCTCCAGCTTCATCAGCCGTCGCAGTTTGAAGATTCACAATATTCGTGACATTCAGCAACAAAACGTGATTCGCTTTGTTCCATTCATCGACTCAAGGATTCAAAGGTTCGCATCACCAAATTCAACTCGATATGTTATCATGCAAGCAAACAAAAGAAGAGATGGAATCAAAGACTTATCGGATGGAACATGAATCAGATTTTTCGCTTGATTTCCAATTTATTCTTTTTCTTCTCCCTCTGTTTGATTCTGACTTCGAGTTCTTGCGTGTGTTGCAAAATCGAGCGATTCTGAGAGTTCAGAGAAAAGAGAGCTTGGAGAAATTCTGGAAAATCATCCCCTCCTTCGATGAATGATGATGACTAAGAGAATGAAGAATGAAGGATCGATATCCACTATTAAAGGTTGAAAACATAATACAAAGTGAGGAATCAAAGGATTGAAGATTGAAGTTTGTGAAGCCCCTTGAAACTGAGTAAGGTGAGCTCTTTATATCATTCACAGTTAGTTAGAAATGCCTCTTAAATTCATATGGAATTCACTACAAATGTAGACTTAGTTTGCAAATGAAAAACTATTTTTCAGTTTGTTATGCTAGCTGGAAAATTCAGTTAGAAGTTAGTTATTGATCCACTATTAGTTGGAAATTGAAATGCAATCCAAATCTCAATGTTATGCAGTTAGTTGAAGTTGTTAGGAGCTTTCAGTTATGACTATGTTTGATTATTTTTAATTTAAGTTTGTTAACTGTTAAAAAATATGTTGAAATCTTTGTGGTCTGCTGAAAGAAATTGCAAATAACTTTCTGTCAAAACTTGTGTAGGGTTGTCTAGATGTTATCATTATTCTGTTAGTATGTTAGTTGTGTTAGGATGAATGTTAGGATTTGGATGAGTTGGATAAACTATTAGTTATTAGGTTTAAATTTGTTAATTAGTTAAATGATGATATTGAAAGAATATGAGAGTCTACTGATGCATCAATTAGTTGATGTAATGTTAGTTTGATGTTATGAGTTGATTATTGAATGGTGTTGATTCATTGCTTTTGCTGTTAGATATCAGGTGTTAATGACTAGCTGAATGTTAATTCTGAATTGCATTTCTGCAACAGTGTGTTATGGGTTGTTTAGTGTAATGCTCATGTTCTACTAGCCAATTTGCAGGTTTCAATTAGGTGAAGATGCCTTCGGTTTGGATATGGTTTAAAGAGTGGAGATTTTGCTTGCATTGGAAATGGATTACGTTTTGGAATGTCTTGGAGATTGGGAGGGGCACTCATCAGCAGTTTTTGTAGAAGGAAGGCAGTATTACCAAACTGAAGAGCAGAATTAAGATCAACATCCTGTGGTTGCATTGAGAATCTGGTAGTTGTACCATGATGATAACCTCTATCTGTTATACCAGCATCCATTGAAGGTTGTACTGTAGGAACATGAATTGGTAGACTTGGGATATAGAATAGTCATGTGAACTCAGAGGAACCTGATGTTGGGCCGTACCCAAAGTCCTGTTCTGATTGTAATTTAACAGAGACTTGTCATCATACTCAATAACATGTATCCAATTCTCATATGCCTTCTTCACCAATGTGTCCATATAAACATTTTGGTTATCAGAGAGAGAATCAGCAGAGTAATATTGGTCATTGGTGATTAGGCCACTCAACTCGTAGATATTATTGAAAACAACACCATTCCTTGCACCATCAGGATATTATACATAGAGTTTTCCACTGAGGGCACAAGTCTTTGCATGTTCAACAAGAACTTCCCACATTTATTTGACATGGCTTGGAGTTTTGAATACTAATAAAGATTTATTAATAATTGACTTAAATGTTTAAATTAAAATGGACTCACATGTTAATAAAAGGCAATTTGGAACTTAAATGTTTTAGTCCTAACATAGTTTTGAAATGGATCCATATGTTAATTGCAAATTAAATGGATATCTACAAAAGTTAAATGACTTAAATGCTTGGTTTGAAATGGGAAGTTGTATTAAACTCAATTGAATTAAAATTGTGATTGAAAAAGTCTTGGATATTATTGTAAACTATGAAGTTAACCATGAATGTTAATTTATTGTGAATCAATTATGACTTTGAATAGCTTAAATTAAAAGGTCAAAATGTTAATTAAAAGTTAATTTGAAATGGTTTGAAATTGATTTTAAAACATTAATTGAAATGTCAATGGAAATTGAAAGTGAAAGTTTCAACATGGTGCATACATGAACATGAACATGAAAGCTTTTAACACCCTGGTTTCTCATAACTTTGTTAATGTGAATAGAAACAAATTAATGGAAAGTAACATAATCGACGTTGTCATCTACAAAATCTAATTATTGTATATGACATGGAAATGGTATATAAACAAGTCAAGTTAAGTTTGGAAAGATCGCAATTGGAATGTTTGAGTTTTGTTAACTAGTTGATCAAAAAGTCAACAGTTGACCAAAGTCAACTGGGAGGCATGAACTAGGGTTTCACATGATTGCAAACAGGGCATGAGTCACATGAAACACATATTGATGTATGATCCACAATGAATTAGGACATATGGGACAATGCTTCTGCCAACATCAAAAAACTCAAATCAGAAGCCTAGGCAATGTTTGAATCGTATGAAACATTAAACATGTAGGCATGCAGATGATGGATGAATCATGGTTTCTACCAATCCCATGGTGATAAATCAAGCCACATCGCACCATAGTATCATGTTTTCCCTGATTAGGGTTTCAAATGCATGGGTAAAAGCTCATAAGGTCAAAGGGTGGTTAAATCAGGAATTGGAGTTTAGATGCATAAATGAGTGTCATGATAGTAACCTTCTTGAACCAAAGTCTAAAAGAGCATGAAATTAGGGTTTCCCCTCACATGATGAGCCAAACTCCATTGCTCAATCAAAACTCTAGTATTAATTAACCACAAGCTTTGAATCTATGAGATTGTATTAACCTGGATGCATGATGCAGATGAATCTTAAGTTATGGGTCAGATGAAAAGTGAGAAGGAGAGGGCAAATTTTAGGATACGATAATGGGGCATATTCCCTAGTTATTCAGAGTATTCACCTCAATTCATAGACTTTAGCGCAATTCAAATCGAATAATTTTCAAGTCTTCTTCTCTAAAAATAACATCTCAACACTTCAACATTGCAACAATCTCCATACACTATTTTAGGTTAATCACCTTCTTATGGTTAAGCACCCATTCATGAATCAAACCTCTCTCTTTGGTTTAATCACCTCTCATGGTTAAAACCCTTTTCTTCTTTGTCTGTCTTATTAGTCTCATTGCTTAGACATACCTCTTTTTCTCCTTGCCATGTTAGTCTCATGTTTTGGAAAGCCCTTCCTCGTTTGCCTTGTTAGTCTCATGATTAGGAAAACCTTTTCCTTCTTTTTCTATTTTGTTAGCCTCATTTCTTAGACATACACCCTTTTCTCCTTGACATGTTAGTCACATGCTTTGGCAAGCCCTTCCTTGTTGGCCTTGTTAGTCCCATGCTTAGGCAAACCTTTTCCTTCTTTGTCTGTCTTGTTAGTTTCATTGATTAGACAAGCCTTTTTTTCTCCTTGCCATGTTAGTCCCATGCTTTGGAAATCCCTTCCTTGTTTTCCTTGTTAGTCTCATGCTTAGGAAAACCTTTTCCTTCTTTGTTTGTCTTGTTAGTCGCATTGCTTAGACATACCCTCTTTCCTCCTTGCCATGCTAGTCTCATGCTTTGGAAAGCCCTTCCTTGTTTGCCTTGTTAGTCCCATGCTTAGGCAAACCTTTTCCTTCTTTGTTTGTCTTATTAGTCTCATTGCTTAGACATGTCCCTTTTCCTCCTTGCCATGTTAGTCCCATACTTCGACAAGCCCTTCTATGTTTACCTTGTTAGTCCCATGCTTTGGCAAACCTTTTCCTTCTTTATCTACCTTGTTAGTCTCATGCTTAGAAAAACTCTTTAATACTTGCCTTGTTAGTCCCATAATTTGGCGAGCCCCCTTCTCAAGTTGGCCATGTTAGTCTCATGCTTTGGAAAACCTTCCTTTCCTTTCATGTTTGCCTTGTTAGTCCCATGCTTTGGCAAACCTTCTTTTCCTTTCATGTCTGTCTTGTTAGACCCATACTTAGACAAACTCTCTCATGTTTGCCTTATTAGTCCCATGCTTTAGCAAACCTTCCTTTCCTTTCATGTCTGTCTTGTTAGTTTCACTACTTAGACATGCCATTTCCTCTTTGACATGTTAGTCCCATGTTGTGGCAAACCCCCTTATAAAGCTTGACATGTTAGTCTCATTCTTTGGCAAACCCTTTTTCTTTCACGTTTGTCTTAGTAGTTCCATTCTTAGACAGACTCTCTCATGTTTGTCATGTTAGTCCCATGCTTTGGCAAACCCTTTATGTTAGATGATAGTACGGATCTAGAAGGGGGATGAATAGATCAGTATTTAAAATTTAGTGTTTTTTAAAATTTGTTTTCAAAGGTTACGAAAGCTCCCTAGACCACAATCGTCTAAATGATTCGTTAATGGAAAGATCAGATATGCGTGAAACCCAATGGAATAACTAAGATAGAGATATTCAACTACTATCTAAATCAATCAATTAATTACCTCGATCCTTGATATAGTTACCACTAATGATGAGTTAACACAATAAGAGAACAAGTAAGTTATTGATAGACTTGTGTGAGATTAATTTTATCAAACACTTGGTGTGCACTCCACACCAAGTTTCAATTTCACTCAAATTGAATGTGAAGAATTTTACATAGTTGTAATCAAAGTGATTGCACCAATTTATCGAACAACTTCTATGCACAACAATTAAGCGAGATTAATTATACTATTAATTTCACACAAGACTCAATTTCTACAGAATTTAAATAATTAAGAGAAAAAGAGAACAACACCAGATTTGTTTAGGCAGTTCCCCTTTCGTCCTTGCTTAGGGTACGTCTGCCCCCAATTCTAAATCTAGAATTGAGATATTTATTATTAAGTTTCAAAGTTTATATAAGAGAAGAAATAATCACTACCAACTAACCCCAAGTGTTGTTGAATATCCTATTCACTTCTCTCCCCTTTATTCGAGTTGAACCAAGTCCTTCAAGCGTTCTGAACAAACCTTCAGTTGTAGTTACCTTATTGCAAAAACTCCACGTTCTTCAAAACTCTAGCTCAGCTTATTTCGATCGCAAGATGCTTGAACCCTAAGCTTTCTTCACAATCCTCTGGTTACCGTTACTTGTTTGAACGAACCCACCGTTCTTCAAACCTTTCACTCGGCTGAATCTATGAAGCAAATGTTAGTGCAAAAAAACCCAATTCTTGGAGGGCAAAACCCCAATGGTTTTATTCAAGAAAACCCCACTCAAAGCCTCTACCTAAACTAAGATTACACAATCCTATTTGGACGTTATTGTTGGTGTAAGCCCTAGAGGCCAATACTTTTGGTACTTGTATCGAATTATTTATTAATAATAAAAGGCTTTTTCTTTATTACAGTTGTTTAATAAAGTCCCTAGAATAGCTGGTCCGTTTAATGCATCAAGTGTGACTTGATCATGAGACCACATTAAACATAAGGACATTATTCTTAAAGTATCCGTAGTCGAGCTTTATTGTGAAGTGGGATAACATTAAAGCATTAAGACTATTATGTTTGTAGGCTGATGATCACATCTCATGGATCATGGATAAAGAGTTATCAAGTCTTAAACATAGGTATGAATATTAAGAGTAATATTTATACCGGATTGACCCGCTATGAGAATACTATATATAAAGTTATACAAAGTGTCATAAGTTATTCCCATGGTGATAATGGTGTATGCCACTCTTCGACCTGAAACCACTATGGACCCTAGATGTAGAGTCGAGTGCTTTGTTGCTGATCTAACATTGTCCGTAACTGGATAACCATAAAGACAGTTGATGGATACTCCACGAAGCATGCTGAGGGACATGAGTGACCTAGATGGAATTTGCCCATCCTGCATAACGGGATAAATGTCTATGGGCCCAATATTGAACTGGACAAGGATGACACGGTCTATACCTTGTGTTCAATATAGACATAAGGGCAAAGGGGTAATTATACATATAATTATTATCACAGGAGGTTTTGTCAGATCACATGACAATTTCGTGTCTTGGGTAGCAGTGATGTGTTGCTAGATACCGCTCACTGTTTATTATGTTAAATACGTGATTTAATATAATTGCCAACATCGCGAAAACCTACAGGGTCACACACAAAGGACGGATTGATGAGAGATAGAGTAACTAAGAAACATCGTAAGGTACGGTGTACTTAAGTAGAATACGAAGTATGGTAAGGTGCCAAATACTTAAGTGATTTTGGCATATTATGAGATATGGGCCAAAATACACTTAAGTGGGCTTTTTGGCTTGAAGCCCACACAAGTGGTTCTATAAATAGAACTCTTGTGCAAAAGCATTGTATGGGAATACAACACAACTGAAGAGTTGGAATTTTTTATCTCTCTTTCTCTCACTCAAAGCCTTCATTCATAACAGCTAGCACTGCGATTGAAGGAATCCGTTCGTGTGGACTGAGTAGAGACGTTGTCATCGTTCAACGTTCGTGATCGTTCCGTGGATTTGTATCCAAGGTTTTGATCGTTACAAGAGATTTGCACCAAAGGTTTGAATCGCCACAAGAGGTAACGATTCTATCACTGATCATGCCCATTCGTAAGGATCACTAAATGGAGAAATTTTTAAATTTCGCTGCGCCTTGGATGGCAATTCTCCTTCAGTGGTATCAGAGCCACTTATGAAACCATGAATCTGATAACTATTTTTGTTCTGTATTAATATGATTAAAGACAGAATGAATCAAAGATTAAATTGAGATCGATCAAGTCATATATATGATATATGTAATCTTGATGCAAAATACATTATATATGATATAGTGTTCTCGTTTCATTCATTCAAACACTCAATGATTATTTTCCTTTGAGCAATCAATGGTCATTTGCTTCTTGATCCGACATTAGTATGGTGAAGTAATGACGTGTTGATCAATCATACTGAATTAACAATATAGATGTGTTTGACGGTCTGAAATTGGTGCATCAGGGTTAGTGACGGCACAAGGGTTGTGTTGTCAGAGAGTTATGCGATTGGGGTTATGACTGCACAAGAGTTGTGCTTTCTGAACACTTTTTGGAACAGTGTTAACCGGTTAACGCATATGGTTAACCGGTTAACGCAATACGAGATAAAATTTTGAGTTTTTCAAACAGTGTTAACCGGTTAACGCTTTTGGTTAACCGGTTAACGCAAGACGGAAAACAGTTTTCGAAGAGATTTTAAACAGTGTTAACCGGTTAACGCTTTTGGTTAACCGGTTAACGCAAGGCAGAAAACAATTTTTTCAACAGATTTCAAACAGTGTTAACCGGTTAACGCATATGGTTAACCGGTTAACGTAAAAAAAATTTCACTCGTCAGTGTTTTAAAGTATCAAGTGTTGATGCGAAAAACGACGTCGATTTTAAATGAATTGTTCATTAAAAATTTCGACCAGGGGCGCTGCCCCATTGACCCCCGTCCGCTGAACGGTCAGCGGAACCACCGTTTGCTGACCGGGCAGCGGAACACCCGTTCCCGCTGACCGGGCAGCGGACCCCCGGCTAACTCTGCGTAGTGTGATCGGTCGTCGAGATTTAATTTGATTTTAATTAATTAAAGGAATTAATAATAATAATAATAATAAAGTGTTTATTATTGTCTTGTGGTGATCGATTATGGTCTTAGTTTTCCTTTATTCTGCTTTGGGTTTTAAAATACGACCTGCGTGTCGTGCCTCTCTTTTAATCTCTCAATGTAACTTCTTTTCTCATCTCACTCCCTCGTATGTAAAACGAGTTTCTTTCATGTAATGTAATGATATGAAGAAAGCAAAGAAGTTAGTGCCAAAGGAGGACAACCTTAAAGATCTTGCTTGGAGAAGCTTAGATCGTTGTTAGGTTAGCTTAGGTTCTCTCATTGGCTTGGGAGAACAATTGCGCTAGGGGCCATAACTGTTTCATTATGTATGTATGTATGTTGGTGCATGTGAATGTATGTTGATGCATGTGAGAGGCGATTTATATGATAAATAAGCCGGTGAGATCAGAAAAATTACAATTCCCTCAAATTAAATATTAAGTTTATGCTTTCCAAGTTTTAACACTTATCAAGACTAGTATCAGATAATGTAGGTTTCGCCTACGCGAGGTGCATGTTCTATATTAGTAAGGTGCGATGGGATAATTGTAATATCCAACTGTTAAAACAATGGGTCAAACTTAACTAAACAAATTATAATAAGATTATATATATGTTTAGAAGCAAGAGTTGGGAATGATCCATATGATGGATTGGAATAAGGAGTTATTCACCCAACTGAAATTTTCGAGAGTTGTATGAGATACAATTGGAAGGAGTTCCTACCTAAATAACCTAGTTTTGTGTAATCCGCCTACGCGGACTTAGAACGAAGTGAAATATGGATCTCGACCCACTAGAAAATCTTCCAACGGGATTTTCCGAATCAAATGATGAGGGTCATTTGTTTTGAATAAAATAGTGGGAGCATATTTAATTAAAGGCCTAATTAAATATGTCAATGATACTTATATTTTCATTAATCCTTATGTAGATTACCATGACAGCAAACACCTCTAACAACATTTTGAGATCAATCCTTGATAAGGAAAAATTGTCTGGGACAAATTTTTTGGATTGGCACCGAAACCTGAGGATTGTCCTCAAACATGATAAAAAGCTGTATGTCTTGGAGACACATGTTCCTGAAGAGGAACCTCCTAGTTCTGCACCTAAGGCAGAAAGAGATGCTTATAAGAAGCATGTCGATGATGCCAATGAAACTGCTTGTCTCATGCTAGCTACCATGAACTCAGAATTGCAAAAGCAACATGAGAACATAACAGCGTTCGATATGATCGAACACCTGAAAATGCTCTATCAAGAGCAAGCCAGGCATGAGAGGTTTGAAGTTTCAAAAGCCCTTTTTCAAGGCAAGTTAGCTGAGGGAGCCCCTGTAGGTCCCCGTGTACTCAAGATGATTGGGTATGTGGAAAACCTTGAGAGATTGGGTTTTCCCCTCGGAAAGGAACTTGCGACTGATTTGATCTTGCAATCGTTGCCAGATGGGTTCAGTCAATTTCTCCTAAATTTCAATATGAATGATATGGACAAATCGCTTCCTGAACTGCTCGTCATGTTAAGAACTGCCAAGCAGAATCTGAAGTCAAAAGGGAAGTCTATTCTGATGATCGGAAATGGAAGAGACAGAACAAAAGGCCCACTAAGTAGGGTGATAAAGGGAAAGGCAAGGAAGTTGCCAAACCCAAACCCACAGTTGCTGCTTTAAAGCCTAGTGGAGGCATAGCAAAAGAAGGCACTTGCTTCCATTGCGGTAAGACCGAACACTGGAAGAGAAACTGCCCAAAGTACTTGGAAGATAATAAGAAAGGAGTGGAGACTTCAACTTCAGGTATTTTTGTTAGTGAAATTAATTTATCTACTTCTGCATCATAGGTATTAGATACTGGATGCGGTTCTCACATTTGTACAAATGTGCAGGGACTAAAAAGGAGTAGAGATTTGGCAAAAGGTGAAGTCGACCTACGAGTTGGCTATGGAGCAAAGGTTGTTGCTTTATCCGTATGAACTTATGTATTGACTTTACCTAGTGGTTTAATAATTCAGTTAGAGAACTGTTATTATGTACCTGCAATTAGCAGGAATATTATTTCCATTTCTTGTTTGGACAAGTTTGGTTTTTTATTTATAATAAAGAACAATTGTTGCTCAATTTATTTGAATGATATATTATATGCTACTGCACAAATGAACAATGGACTATATGTCCTTGATCTTAAAATGCCTATTTATAACATTAATACTAAAAGGATGAAACCTAATGAGTTAAATCCAACTTACCTTTGGCATTGTCGATTAAGCCACATAAATGAGAAACGCATTTCCAAACTCCATAAATATGGACTGTTGGACTCTTTTGATTATGAATCATATGAGACATGCAGATCTTGTTTAATTGGAAAGATGACAAAGTCTCCATTCACAGGAAAAGGTGAACGAGCTAATGATCTTTTGGCCCTCATACATACTGATGTATGTGGACCACTGAACATACCAGCCAGAGGAGGTTTTCAGTACTTCATCACATTTACTGATGATTTCAGTAGATATGGTTATGTGTATTTAATGAAACACAAATCAGAATCCTTTGAAAAGTTTAAGGAATTCAAGAACGAAGTACAAAACCAACTAGGTAAGAATATTAAAACTCTTCGATCAGATCGAGGTGGTGAGTATTTAAGCCTAGAGTTTGATGACCATCTGAAAGAGTGTGGGATCCTATCCCAACTCACTCCTCCTAGAACACCCCAATGGAATGGTGTATCTGAGAGAAGAAATCGAACCCTGTTGGACATGGTCCGATCCATGATGAGTCACGCCGATCTTCCAAACTCCTTTTGAGGACATGCACTATTGACATCAGCTTACACACTTAACCGTGTTCCATCCAAAAAGGTTGAGAAGACACCATATGAGATATGGAGTGGTAAGAAATCACATATGTCTTACATGAAGATTTGGGGTTGCGAAGTTTATGTGAAATGACAAATTTCAACTAAACTTGAGCCCAAATCTGACAAATGCTTATTTGTGGGGTATCCTAAAGAAACAAGAGGGTATTACTTCTACAATCCTTCTGAGGGCAAAGTGTTTGTCGCTCGAACTGGAGTTTTCCTAGAAAAGGATTTTAATTCCAAAGGAATCAGTGGGAGGAAAGTAGAGCTTGAAGAAATTCAAGAATCACAAGGCATTGATACACATATGGATGAATAAGAGTAGGAAACACAAATAGTTGTGTAAGAGCAACCTGCTCAAGTAGAACAACACCATCGTAGGTCAGGCGGGATACGTCACCTACCTGAGATATATGGATATCTGATCAAGGTGATGTATTACTCATGGATCAAGTACGAACATGAGCCTTGTGTCTACAAGAAGGTCAGTGGGAGCATGATCGTTTTCCTGGTATTATATGTAGATGACATATTACTCATTGGAAACGATATCCCTACCCTGCAACAAGTAAAGTCTTGGTTGGGGAAATGCTTTTCTATGAAGGACCTAGGTGAAATAGCCTATATATTAGGAATCAAAATCTATAGAGATAGATCACAAAATGCTTGGCCTAAGTCAGAGTACATAGACAAAGTGCTGAGACGCTTTAATATGAATGATTCCAATGGTTATGTGTTTTGCTTAAATGGTGGCGCTGTGAGCTAGAAAAGTTCAAAGCAAGATACAGTTGCTGATTCTACAACTGAGGCCGAGTATATTGCTGCCTCAAGTGCAGCAAAGAAAGTTGTTTGGATCAAAAAGGTTCATTAGTGAACTTGGCATAGTCCCTAGCATTGTGGATCCCATTGGTCTCTATTATGATAACAATGGTGTTATCGGACAAGCTAAGGAGCCTAGATCTCACCAACGATCCAAACAGATACTTAGGCATTATCACCTCATTCGAGAGATAATAGATAGAGGATATGTGAAAATATGTAGAGTACCTACACTTACCAATATTGCTGACCCACTAACAAAGCCTCTTGCGCAACAGAAGCATGATGGCCATACTAGATCAATGGGCATTAGGGGAATGCCTGATTGGCTCTAGTGCTAGTGGGAGATTGTTGGTGTAAGCCCTAGAGGCCAATACTTTTGGTACTTGTATCGAATTATTTATTAATAATAAAAGGCTTTTTCTTTATTACGGTTGTTTAATAAAGTTCATAGAATAGCTAGTCCGTTTAATGCATCAAGTGTGACTTTATCATGAGACCACATTAAACATAAGGACATTATTCTTAAAGTATCCGTAGTCGAGCTTTATTGTGAAGTGGGATAACATTAAAGCATTAAGACTATTATGTTTGTAGGCTGATGATCACATCTCATGGATCATGGATAAAGAGTTATGAAGTCTTAAACATAGGTATGAATATTACGAGTAATATTTATACCAGATTGACCCGCTATGAGAATACTATATAGAAAGTTATGCAAAGTGTCATAACTTATTCTCATGGTGATAATGGTGTATGCCACTCTTCGACCTGAAACCACTATGGACCCTAGATGTAGAGTCGAGTGCTTTGTTGTTGATCTAACATTGTCCGTAACTGAATAACCATAAAGACAGTTGATGGGTACTCCACGAAGCATGCTGAGGGACATGAGTGACCTAGATGGAATTTGCCCATCCTGCGTAACAGGATAAATGTCTATAGGCCCAATATTGAACTGGACAAGGATGACACGGTCTATACCTTGTGTTCAATATAGACATAAGGGCAAAGGGGTAATTATACACATAATTATTATCACAGGAGGTTTTGTCAGATCACATGACAATTTCGTGTCTTGGGTAGCAGTGATGTGTTGCTAGATACCGCTCACTGTTTATTATGTTAAATGTGTGATTTAATATAATTGCCAATGTCGTGAAAACCTACAGGGTCACGCACAAAGGACGGATTGATGAGAGATAGAGTAACTAAGGAACATCGTAAGGTACGGTGTACTTAAGTAGAATACGAAGTATGGTAAGGTACCAAATACTTAAGTGATTTTGGCATATTATGAGATATGGGCCAAAATACACTTAAGTGGGCTTTTTGGCTTGAAGCCCACACAAGTGGTTCTATAAATAGAACTCTTGTGCAGAAGCATTGTATGGGAATACAACACAACTGAAGAGTTGGACTTTCGTATCTCTCTTTCTCTCACCCAAAGCCTTCATTCATAACATCTAGCATTGCGATTGAAGGAATCCGTTCGTGTGGACTGAGTAGAGACGTTGTCATCGTTCAACGTTCGTGATCGCTCCGTGGATTTGTATCCAAGGTTTTGATCGTTACAAGAGATCTGCACCAAAGATTTGAATCGCCACAAGAGGTAACGATTCTATCACTGATCCTGCCCATTCATAAGGATCACTAAATGGAGAAATTTTTAAATTCCGTTGCGCCTTGGATGGCAATTCTCCTTCAGTTATCACCACAATAATGCACAATGATCAACAAAGTTTATTATGTGTAGTTGTTGAGAAATGCAATGAAGAATGAAGATGAAGAGCACTTTGCTGTATATCTTTCACTTTTCTTGTTAGATATTGAAGAAGAAACTCTAGAATATATATATGATGCATGGACCAAGTAACAAACATAACATAATTAGTTTGCAAAACTACACAGCAGAAAATTGAGGCAAAGCAGCAACCACTCGACCTGTTCAGACTCGAGGCAAAATTATTCAAGTGAAGCAGGCGATGAGTCGACTCAAACAGGGGATGAGTCGAAGCAAACAGGGTTTTTCCAGAGTTGAGTCGACCTATGACTTGACCTATTCAGACCTGTGGCTACATGGTTCAAATGGAAATAGGCAATGAGTCGATGCAACATGTGGATGAGTCGACTCATTCAGTTTTCCCAGGATTTAGTCGACCTATGACTCACCTGTTCAGACCCGAGAGTTATGCTCCAAGTCATGAGTCGACTCACAATTCTTAAACTGTCAAAAATGAGTTTTTGAGATGTATTTTGGTCAATTAAAACCAATCTCTTATGAACCTGAGGTACTAACGATGATCAAGTTCATTATTTACATCTATGATATACTTTTATATGCCTGGACACATTGAACGTATACTTTGAGCATGTTAAAGGATGAATGCATTCTATGATATGATGACACCGTTCAAAGTATACATTATGAGCAACTAAAAAGGTTTGACATCATTAAAATAAGGACTAGGAATCTTTTCCCTCACATACTCCCACTTTTTGATGATGGAAAACCGTGGCATAATCGTGTAATTTGATAGACATCCTCCCCCTGATTTTATGCATGTATTCAAAAATTCTGCTATTATAAATCTTCTAAATCTGCTATTGTGTTTCCATTGCTTATCCCCCTTTGACAACATCTAAAAGAAACAATGATATGGTCAATAGGAAACAAAGATATTCATAAGCACTTAGTCAACTACTTTGCAACATATAGACATTAACAACCATGCACATAACATGAAGTCAATGTAAGAATTATAGGTATAAATATTACACTGAGCAAAAGATAATAAGTAAATGACATTTCCATAATTGTTTAGCATAAACTTTAAGACAAATAAGTAAGTACAATAACATGCAACCATAGAGAAATGGAAATGCACTGAATTAATCAATCATCTAAGGTCGTCTCCCCCATGACGGGTCATGTCTGCCTCTATATCCAGAAGGTTGACGCGAAGGTCTCTCTTCTTCATAGAGGTTGGTGAATTCAATGACGCTCTGGTTAAGAGTATTGAAGGATCTTGAGAGAGAGCGATAAGTGTCATCAATCCGTTGCATGATTGTAGAGGTAAATGAATTGAAGTTGTCATTGTGGGTTTGGATCTGATTCCTTAAGTCTGAGTATCGTTCCTCTTGGAGGGAAGCAAAGGATGCAAAGTTGTCACCTTGAATCTGAAGCTGATCCTGCAAGGCCGTAAATCTCTCCTCTTGAAGTGTAGCAAAAAATTTCTGATGTATTTGCATGTTTCTCAATATTTCCATCACTTCAGAATTTTTAGATTGAGAAGAAGGTGTAGGCATATAGGATGATCGGTTGTTGGTCCAGCCAGTGTGTTGCCATTTCCCCTAGCCTTGGTTATCGGATGGATGTTGTCCAGGAGTAGCACCTAGCCAATCACCATGGTCAGTGACTTGTTGATCATGCTCCATAGGTTAAGAGTCGTCATCATTATTCTCGTCCTCGTCTTCATCATCTTCATCGTCTTCATCATCATCATCATCATCATCTTCTTCTTCTTCTTCCAAATTCCGAGTATTAGAACTTGGAACTAGTTTACGGGTCTTGTATATTCGTGATGTAGGATCCCAAGTGTAGCCCATCAAACTTAATATTTTCTGTTAAAACTCTTGATTTATAGTCACAGAGTTATATGGAATTCCTTGAACTGAAACTTTAGCTCTATTTATGATACTTTGAATAAATGAAGGATAACAGAAAGTAGTGCCTCAACCTGAATCCTTTAGAGTAAAGGTCCTACTTGCAACATAGTGCGGCCAATTTACTTTCAGCTTTTGTTTCAACACATAAACCAGGTGTACTTCGGCCTTATCCATTCTGGAGTAACCTCCTTGTTTAGGACGCATAATATGCATCATAACCTAGTGTAAAATCCTGTCAAGAGGCTCCAAAAGACCCGTAGTCACATTGGTAGGGAATAGATTGCTCTCAACAACATTTGCAGAGAATGGTCTCTTCAGCATTGAGTTTAAGGCATTCCTAAACTCATAGTCTAGAGCAAATACAATGTCGGTAATCTTGAGATCATTAGGAGACGATAGAGGCGAAATCTCAAACAGAGACTTCCAAACATCATCATTCACTTCAATAACCCTATTACCAATATTGCATGCAAACTTATAACCCTCGAATTTTCCATCAATGCCAGTATAAAACAGTTTGACTAAATCCTCATTATACTTAGTGGTATAGTCTAAGAACAAATCAATTCCTTGAAAATTTATCCGGTCAACAATTTCTGGAATGTGCATGCGTCCAACCACTAACGGTGAGTATACATACTACTTTACAACTGTTCTGTTTTTGAACTTCTGTTCAAAGGTTTCAGCAAGATCATCAGAGAGTAAGGATAAAGCAGTTACTGGAATATTCGATCGAGATGGTGCAGTCCCAGAGTGAGAGGAGGATCCTCTTGCAGTTCTTTTTCCAAATGCTCTTGAAGCTATTTGAATGTTGTTTGTAATGAGATTTTAGGGTTTGTGTGAGGAAGAGAGTGAGATAGGAAGAAGACCAAACAAATTGATTATGCGGTAAAAAAATGCCTTGAAAAGTGAGTCTACCTATTTAAGACTCAGATGAGTTGTTTCTGGGCATCGAAGAGTCGACGCATGTGTCGACCTATTGGGACCCGAAATTAATGCAACATCTGCAATGGGCAGCGAAGAGTGAACTCATATATGTAATGAGTTGACATATTCATGTTTGAAATCCCAATTGAATAGACTCTGGGTAGCAACGAGTCGATACATGGGTCGACATGTTGGGACACGAAGGAAATACACAGATTGAGTTCACAATGATGAGTCGACTCATGGGTCAACCAGTTGGGACCCGTGTTAATGATTAGAAGACATGAGATTCAAAAATGCTCCTAACGATGAATGCATGTTAAATATGATACCTAAGTAAGTTCAAGCATAGAAATGGATCAAATTTAGATCAAACCAGAAAATGAACATCAAGAATTACATAGAACACGTATATACATATATAGTTGGTCAATATAGTTCAAATAGATAGGAACGATATTACCTCCAATGATGATAGACGACGAGTGCCCTCACATAGACCTCACTTGTAAATCAACGAATAGACAAGCATAGATATAGAGCATGCATCATATATAGATTTAAAAGCGATTTGAGATATCGAGAACACCAAGTTCCCTACGGATGTGAAAGAAAGGCTCTATCGCAAGTGGTTTTGTGAAAATATCAGCAAGTTGATTTTTGCTATCAACATGCTCGAAGACAACATCACCTTTCTCAACATGATCCCTAAGGAAGTGATGCTGAATTTCAATATGTTTAGTGTGTGAATGTAGTATAGGATTTTTGGTTAAATTGATGGCGCTTGTGTTGTCACAAAAAATGGGAATACGTTCAAGTTGAACATTGAAGTCGAGTAATTGTTGTTTGAGCCACAAAATTTGAGCACAGTAATTACCCACTGCAACGTATTCTGCCTCAGTCGTTGATAAAGCAACTGAAACTTGATTTTTGATGTGCCAAGTTACTAAGGAATTTGAATAAAAATGACAAGTGCCACTTGATTTTTGATGTGAGAAGCGCTTGAGTAACTGATTGCAATACTTCATTTGGCTCACAAAAGTTCCTTCTTCAAGTTGATTTATTTGAAGTCTGAGGAATTAATTTAGCTCCCCCATCCCTGCATCAACTTAGAGAATTCTTTGACCAAATTTATGTTAGTAGATCAAAAATACATAGACTTGAACTAAAATAGAGTATTTTCCTTGATGCTTAATAAAAAGGTTTGTATCAACCTTCCCTCTTGAGAATCCTTGTTCTAGTAAAAATTTGCTAAGACGCTCAGACCATGCCATAGGGGCTTGTTTTAGACCGTACAAAACATGCTTAAGCTTATAAACGTAGTTAGGATGCTCATAATTTTCAAAACTGGGAGGTTGAGATACATAAACCTCTTCATTAATGTAACCGTTTAGGAAGACACTCTTAACATCCATTTGAAATTTTGAGAACAAGCATAGGCAAGCAAAAGGCGTATAGCCTCGAGGGAAATCAGATCATAAGTTTCCTCATAGTCGATGCCTCCCTCTTGGTTATAGCCTTGAGCAACAAGGCGAGCCTTGTTGCGAGTTATAAGTCCGTTTTTGTCTAACTTGTTCCTAAACACCCATTTAGTACTGATTACTCGATGGTCTCGCGGAGGGGGAACAAGATCCCACACCTCATTTCTTTTGAACTGATTAAGTTCTTCTTATATTGCTAAAAACCAATGTTCATCGAGTAATGCGTCTTTGGAGTTTTTAGGCTTAATTTGAGAGACGAAAGCGAAATGATAACAAAAGTTACTTATCTTTGACCGTGTGGTTACTCCCTTTGAGATATCTCCTAGAATATTATCGATGGGATGATCCTTAGAAGATTTCAATTCCAAAGTAAGATCATTGTTATTAATCGAATGACCCTCCTTTTTCTTTTCATATATGTGATTCGGCTCCTCCTCAGCTTTTTCTGGATGGGGTTCAACACTATTTTCTTCTTCGACAATAATAATACCTTCTTCGACAATTTTCGGATAAGATTCATCAAAGGAAACATGCATGGATTCTTCAATGATAAGTAAGCTTTTGTTGTATACTCTATATGTTGTACTAGATTGAGAGTATCCGAGGAAGATACCTTCATCGGCTTTTGAGTCAAATTTACCAAGGTTTTCTTTACCATTATTTAATACAAAGCATTTACATCCGAAGACATGAAGATGTGAAACATTGGACTTCCTTCCCTTTAGCAATTCAAAAGGAGTTTTGTTTAGAATAGAACAAATGAGTATCCTATTCAATACATAGCAAGCCAAATTTATGGCATCGGCCCAAAAATATTTAGGAAGGTCATTTTCATTGATCATAGTCCTTCCAAGATCTTCTAAAATTTGGTTTTTACGTTCCAATAATCCATTTTATTGTGGAGTTCTTGGAGCAGAAAAATTATGATCAATGCTATTTGTTTCACAAAATTCCTCAAAGAGGTGGTTTTCAAATTCATCTCCGTGATCACTTCGAATAGTAACTATGTTGGTGTTCAATTTGTTTTGAGAAATCTTGGCAAACTTTTCAAAAGTTGAAAAAGTGTCACTTTTACTTGCTAAGAAGATGGCCCAACAAAATCTAAAGTAGTCATCTACTATAACAAAACCATAGTAGTTTCCACCTAGACTTTTAATTCTAGATGGCCCAAAAAGGTCCATATGGAGAAGTTCAAGGGGTCTCGTTGTGGAAACAATATTTTTAGATTTAAAAGAGATCGTTGTTTGCTTTCCCATTTGGCATGCATCACATAAGTGATCTTTTGAAAATTTGATTTTGGGAAGACCAAATACTAGATCTTTTGCAATAACTTTATTTAGTAAGTCAAAGTTGACATGCGTTAATCGCCTATGCCAAAGCCAAGAGTCTTCATTCATGGAGACGAGACATTTAGCGCTAGTCAAAGATACTTCATTCAAGTTAAGCATGTATACATTATTAACCCTCCAGCCCTTAAGCACATAATTATTTTTATCATTATTTTCAATCATGCAACGATCTTTTGAAAACGATACTTTATATCCTTTGTCACATAATTGGCTAATACTAATGAGATTGTGCTTAAGGCCTTCAACTAAAAGGACTTTTGAGATGGTAGTAGAGGAGGGATTACCTACACTACCTTTTCCGAGTATAACTCTGTCATACCCCAAAATTTGCCCGTTAATATTACAAGGCATTTTTCAAGGCACTCCAACTTATTCTTCAAGACGTCGATCTTAAGGGAACCAACACCCAGCATACAGGTGGCCAAATCCAGAAAATGGCCTAAACTGGCTTGCTCACTAGGCGAGCAAATCCTTCGCCTAGCGAACCCTTCGCTACACCACTCGCCTAGCGAAGCTTGCGGATACCAGAAATTCTGGGCTTCATTCTGATCCCATTAGGTCACAAAAAAAAAGCATTATAAATACCAGCACTTCAGTCAGGAAAAGGAGGACGAAAACAGAGAGATAGAAAGAAGGCACAGTAAACCCTGGAGGCTAACCCAGAGAATTCAGAGCAACCCTAAAGGAAACCCTGAAAGAAACTCATTTTCCCAAAGGTTACCTCCGCCCAACTCAATCCGGCGTCAACCCTAAGAGCGATCTGCCAATTCAAGGTTGTAATTCAATTGCAAACAGGTTTGCATTACTATTACCGCTTTATGTACTTAAGTTGCACATGGCATTATGATCGAATTTATAAAAATATCTTAAGTTTTGCATGTGAATTTAAGTATGTATGAATATCTTGAACATTTAACCATGTATTTTCTGTGATGGATGCCATAGGGTGTGGAGCTTTCTGGAATTGCACTGTTATTAAAACCAGAACCCGCAGCCGCTCGCTAGCCCATCGCTAAGCGAGCATGTAGCGAACATTCGCTAAGCCTTCGCTAGGCGAGGCAGGAGCGAACGTGACAGTCGCCGATTTCTCTGTTCTGTTCTATGCTTATCGGATCTGTTTTATTATAACCATGTGTTATTTCGCCTGACATTCCTACCGCTATGTTCCTTTTGTTTGGTGCAATTCTTGATTGCACCCTGATTTGGTATTCTGACCTGTTTGCTGAATTTTGTAAGGGTTCACATACTCCCGGAAAAGGTAGCTTGCTAGGTGTTCCACTTTATTTGTGGGATACCCTTGTGGAGATCCATCCTAATTACTTAATTGATTTTAATGTGGAGATTCATCCTAATTACTTAATTGATTTTAATGTAGAGATTCATCCTAATTATCTAATTGATTTTAATGTGGAGATTCATCCTAATTACCTAATTGACTATAAAATATTGCCTTTGAATATGTGATCTGGGACCTCTCTTTGTTGCCTTACGGTATTACGGTATTATGGTCATGTCCCGCGAATGTAGGGATACACTTAGCAAAGACCCTTCGGTTAAATCATCATGTCCCTATAAGATAAATTATAGTCCCTCGGATGTTGCCTACGAATATACGATCTTTGTCCCTCGATGACCCTTCGATGTAGCCTACGGTTAAATGATGATCGTCCCTTCGAATGCTAAGGTATCCTTACAAATGTTGCCTTCAATGACCAATCAATGACCCTACGATGTCCCTTTACATCCAAAGGATAAAACTACTTACTTCTCAATAGTAAGGACAGTTTTACCCTCCTAAGGATAGGAAATACCCATAAAGACCTTGGGTAGGTATAACTCTTAATTGCTGACTCACAACCTAAAACATTTTTCATACATCACACTTTGCAAAACATCTACTAGAAAATCACCACTTGGTATACATTCATACTAGAATCATTACCAAGTTATATTTTTCCAAACCGCTTTCAAAATTAAACGAGATAAATACTTTGTATACATTCATGCAAGAATCATTACAAAGTTAAACTCTCTTTTCAAAATATTTTCTAAGCCGTTCACAAACACTTTTTTTTAGACAAGAAAAATAATATAAGTGATCCAACAATTAAGAGCCCATGGATAACCATGGATACAAAGGGTGCTAACACCTTCCCTTTGTATAATGTACCTCCCGAACCCAAAATCTAATCAAGGTCTTTCCTGTTCTTTTCCACCTTTCCTTATTGGATAAAAGAAAAGTCGGTGGCGACTCTTGCTATCCGCGACATTTGCTTTCCAAAGCAAAAACCCACAAAGTCAGTTCACCGTATGATAGAACTGGCGACTCTACTGGGGATGACAAAGAGAGGTTACCTAAAAAAAATGATGAACCAGGAGTTGAAGGAGGTACTCCTCAGATCATTCCTTATCCAGATATGCCTACCGATGTTGAAGAACTGAAGAGATCCTGGATCCAGTTGAGAGAGGAAAGGGATACTTTTGAGACTCAGTTCGTTGCAGAAAGGAAGAAAGTATTAGAGCTCACCAGCCAGCTTAATGAGGAACGAAGACTCAATGCATATCTTCGCCCAAAAAGAAGTCGTCCCTGGGAGACTTGAGCTTTCATTGTATTTTTATTATTTCATTTTTTTAATGAACAGTGATTAAAGAAATTAGTAATGAAAGTTTCCCTCTTTTTGGTAGTTTACGCAAAGTTAAATTCCAAAAGTCCTTGAAAACATTTCATACATTGCATAACATAACATAACATTGCATAACAGGTATTCTAAAAGGTCAATATTCTTACGGTCTTCCTTCTAAACAGAAAAATGGCTCTCGAACAAACTGTCAAAGATCTCCAGGCTCAAAATGCTCAATTCCAGGAGATGATCTTGAGCTTATCCAAGGGGCAGGAGGAACTGAAGGCTCTCTTGCTCGAGCAGAAGAAAGACAAGAAGCCTGTGAGTTACATTAACCCGGGAAGAAGGCTTAAAGGACAGGCTGCAGGAGTCAAAATTAGAATTCCGAAGGATCAAGAAGAGGGGACAGATTCAGAAGATGAGAATGCTGATCCTTTCAGCCAGGAGGACGACGATGAAGATTATGAAAATGAACAATACTCTCCAAAAGATGATAAGTATAAGTTGCTGGAAGAACGCATGCTAGCTATGGAGGGTCAGAAGGAACCCGGTCTAGATTTCGAAGGCTTAGGACTGGTCTTTGATGTGGTCATTCCTCGCAAATTCAAGCCCCGCTTTCACTAAATATGATGGTGCGTCTTGTCCTCAGATGCATCTGAGAGCTTATGTGAGAAAGATTCAGCCGTATACCACTGATAGGAAGATATGGATCCATTTCTTCCAAGAGAGTCTGTCTGGCACACAGTTGGAATGGTATTATCAGCTCGAAAGCTCTAACATCCATACCTGGACTGATTTAGCGACAACTTTCTACAAGCACTACCAGTATAATTCTGAATTAGCGCCTACTCGGCTACAGTTGCAGAATATGACTATGGGATCTAAAGAAAGCTTCAAAGAATATGCTCAGAAATGGAGAGATTTGGCTGGCAGAGTCAAACCCCCTATGACTGATCGAGAATTAGTGGACATGTTCATGGGTACACTGACTGGCCCATTCTACAGCCATATACTGGGAAGTTCTTCATCGGGTTTCACTGATCTGATATTGACAGGAGAACGTGTTGAAAGCGCCATTCAAAGTGGAAAGATACAGGCGGCTACCTCCGCAAGCACCAGAAAGCCCCATCAGGGAAAGAATGAATCAAATGCTGTGTACAGTCAAAGGGGTCATAACAAGAAAAATAGTGACCGTACTGTGGGACAGGCCAAGAAGGCAGTTTACCAAGATCAATATGACTTTAGCACAAGCACTGCAGGGTATGCTAAAGGCAAATCTAATTACCCTCAGAGGCCCTCCTGCAAATGTCAACACTGCTTCTCCTCGTTATAATCCTAATGCCAGGTGTGCATATCACTCCGATAGCCCCGGGCATGATACAAACGATTGCTGGTTGTTGAAGAATAAGATTCAGGATATGATCGACGCTGGAGAAATTGAATTTGATCCTCCAGAGACTCCTAATGTCATCACCGCACCTATGCCTAACCATGACAAGACTGTTAATGATGTGGAAGACAATTCTCACATTTCTAATGTATCAGACTTAGCATCTCCTCTCCTGACCTTCAAGAAGAATCTATTGCAAGCTGGTTTATTTCCAGGTTGTGCTGAAATTTGTGATCTCTGTATACTCCGACCCAATGATTGCTTGAAGTTGAGAAGTGGTATTCAACGGCTGATGGATGATCGCACAATCCTCTTCGAAAAGATTCCTAAGGTGGAAAACCCTATTGAAGAAATATCTGTGATTGCTAGGTCCAAAGTTCCGGTGAAGATTACCGCTACTAGAGTGCCTGTGAAGATTACTGCTGAGCCCAAGGTAGCTCCCCTAATCATTACTGCACCTGGCCCAGTACCGTATTCCTCGAGTAAAGCCATTCTGTGGAATTATGGAGGTGATGTTTACATCCATGGCGTAAAGCAAGTTGATAATTCTGCTAACTCTAATGGCATTGTTGGGACTAGTAAAATTACTCGAAGTGGAAGGATTTACTCTCCAGAAATCTCACCTCCCGCCCCTGAAACTCGAGGAAAGGAATCAATCAACCCTTCTCAGTCAGAGACACCGGTCGAAGTTACTACCGAAGATGTTGCCAAACAAGAAATGGAAAAAGTGTTGAAAATCATCCGCAAGAGTGATTTTGATGTGGTAGAACAGTTGGGGCATACCCCGTCTAAGATCTCGATGTTATCCTTGTTGTTATCTTCTGAATCTCATGCCAATGCATTGATGAAATTCCTGAAGACCTCCCATGTACCTCAGGAGACATCTGTCGATCAGTTCGAAAATTATGTTGCTAACTTGGCTGTTGACAATGGCCTAGGCTTTTCCGATGCCGACCTTACACCAGCAGGAAAGAACCACAATAAAGCTCTGCATATCTCCATTGAGTGTAAGGGGATCACGTTGTCTCATGTGTTGATCGATAATGGCTCTTCTTTGAATGTGCTACCGAAAGCTGTGCTCGATAAACTTGACTGTAAGAGCATTCAACTGAAACCTAGTGACGTTGTGGTACGTGCTTACGATGGTGCGAAGAGCATTGTCCATGGTGAAGTGGTTCTCCCTATCAAGATAGGACCTCAAGTTTTCAACACTATCTTTCACGTAATGAACATTCGTCCTGCCTAGTCATGCTTGCTGGGACGCCCTTGGATTCATGGGGCAAGTGTTGTAGCTTCGTCTCTCCATCAAAAACTGAGGTATCCAATAGAGGGTAAGATCGTCACTGTGTGTGGGGAAGAAGAGTATATTGTCAGTAATGTGCAGGCCTTCAGATACGTTGAGATGGATGGCGAAGTCTTTGAGACTCCCTCTCAGTCATTTGAAATGGTTCATCCGACCAGTCCTGTCCTTAAGCCAACTTCCCTTGTGCCCGAGGTTATTCATGCCCCTTCTGCTATGATTTCTCTGAAAGATGCTCAAGCCGTGGTTGAAAATGGTGGTCGTACTGGTTGGGGTCAACTGATCAACGTACCGTACAAGTCTGACAAATCTGGTCTGGGGTTTAACTCTGAAAAGATGGCCAAAGATCAAATTAATGCTGTAGAAGATGCTGATAGCGATTGTGACTTGGATAGCTGGATTTTCCCAACAATTGGTGACGGACTCAATAATTGGAAGGCTGAAGACACTATCCCGATTTCCTTTAGTCAGGAGTAATTGTTATTGTCTATTTTAGTGTTGCAAACTTTTTAGTTTTTACAATTGAACTTTTTAAAGCATTGTGCCTATACCCGGGGCACAACAGCTAATTTGTTAAGGGTTTTGTCATTTTCATAAGCATATTCACATTCAATAAATCAATGGACTTTTTGCATTCAAATATTGCGCTCTTTATCTTTCCTGTCATCTTCCAAACAAGCTATGTTTTCTTACACACACTCACGTAACGAATTGCAGATCCATACCCACTCTGGATCCTGTTGATAATAGTTCTACTACTGTTCATCATGACTTTGAAAATCCGATCTACCAAGCCGAGGATGGAAGTGAGGAAGATTGTGAAGTACCTGAAGAACTTGCCAGACTGTTGCTGCAAGAAGAAAAGACTATACATCCGTATGAGGAATCAATTGAGACTGTAAATCTGGGTACCGAAGTAGACAAGAAAGAAGTCAAAATCGGAGCAGGCTTGGGAAACAGTGTCAAAGAAAGATTGATTCAGATGTTACATGACTATATAGAGATTTTTGCTTGGTCTTACGAAGACATGTCAGGACTGGATACTGATATAGTAGTGCATCGTTTGCCAACGAAGGAAGATTGTCGTCCTGTCAAGCAAAAGGTTCGGCGCATGCGTCCTGAAATGTCTGAGAAAATCAAAGTCGAGGTTATGAAACAATTTGATGCAGGTTTTCTGGCCGTTACTTCTTATCCGCAATGGGTTGCTAATGTGGTACCAGTGCCAAAGAAGGATGGTAAGGTGCGAATGTGTGTAGATTACAGAGATTTAAATAAAGCGAGTCCCAAAGATGACTTTCCACTGCCGCACATTGACGTTCTGGTAGATAACACCGCTCAACACAAGGTATTCTCATTCATGGATGGATTCTCGGGTTATAACCAGATTAAGATGGCACCTGAGGACATGGAGAAAACCACGTTTGTAACGCAATGGGGCACTTTCTGTTATAAAGTAATGCCATTTGGTTTAAAGAACGTCGGGGCAACGTACCAACGTGCTATGGTGGTTTTGTTCCATGATATGATTCATCATGAAATAGAAGTATATGTGGATGACATGATAGCCAGATCTCATACTGAAGAAGAACATCTCGATCATTTATACAAACTATTTGAGAGGTTGAAGAAATACAAGTTGAGATTGAACCCAAACAAATGCACCTTTAGAGTAAGATCCGGTAAACTCTTGGGCTTTATTTTCAGTGGTAAAGGAATTGAGGTTGACTCGGCTAAGGTGAGAGCTATTCAAGAAATGCCAGTTCCCCGTACAGATAAAGAAGTCAGGGGTTTCTTGGGACGTTTGAATTACATTGCCCGGTTTATCTCCCATTTGACCGCTACCTGCAAACCCATCTTCCAATTACTGAGGAAGAATCAAGAGATGATATGGAATGATGAATGTCAAGAAGCTTTTGATAAAATCAAGAAGTATCTCCAAGAACCTCCAATTCTGATGCCACCAGTTGAAGGAAGACCTCTAATCATGTATTTGACCGTGTTAGAAAATTCAATGGGGTGCGTGTTGGGGCAACATGACGAGTCTGGTCGAAAAGAGCATGCCATATACTACCTTAGCAAAAAGTTTACCGACTGTGAAACAAGATACTCACTGCTTGAGAAAACTTGCTGTGCTTTGGCCTGGGCTGCTCGCCGACTAAGATAGTATATGTTGAATCACACCACTTTATTGATTTCTAAGATGGATCCTATCAAATATATATTTGAGAAATCTGCCCTCTCCGGAAGAATAGCAAGATGGCAGATGATTTTAACAGAGTATGATATCCAGTATACTACCCAGAAAGCAATCAAAGAAAGCATGCTAGCTGATCATTTGGCTCATCAAGCGGTGGATGATTACCAATCTATGAATTTTGAGTTCCCAGATGAGGATGTCATGCTTGTTAATGAAGAACCTGGACCGAATGAAGGACCCGAAAGGGAATCCCGATGGACTATGGTTTTTGACGGATCTTCTAATGCATTGGGCAATGGTGTTGGTGTTGTAATTATTTCCCCCAAGGGTTGCCATACGCCTTTCACTGCTAGACTATGTTTTGATTGTACCAATAATATGGCTGAGTATGGAGCATGTATTTTGGGACTCAGAGCTGCTATAGACCTAAGAATCAAGTTTTTGAGTGTGTACGGAGACTCAGCATTAGTAATCAGTCAGATCAAAGGAGAATGGGACACTAAACATCCGAATCTCATCCCTTATCGAGAGCGGGTGTTGACCTTAATCCCATACTTTAAAGAGATTACATTCGAACATATTCCACGAGAAGAGAATCAGTTGGCGGACGCATTGGCTACCATGTCATCTATGTTCAGAGTCAGATGGGATAATGAAGCTCCCATGATCACCATTGAACGGTTAGACGAACCAGCATATTGTTATGAACTTAACGCTGATGAAGTAGAAGAGAAACCTTGGTTCCACGAAGTAAAAAGATATTTAGAAGCTCAGGAATATCCTGAAGGGGCATCCGTCAATGACAGAAAATTTCTGAGGAAGTTCTCCGCTAAATTCTTTTTGAGTAATGGAATATTATACAAACGTAACCATGATTCGACTTTGCTTCGCTGTGTGGATAAAAAGGAAGCAGAAAAGATTATGGAAGACATGCATGCCGGTATTTTTGGGACTCATTCTAGTGGACATACAATGGCCAAGAAGATTCTGAGATCAGGGTATTATTGGTCTACCATGGAAGCTGATTGCCACCATCACTCCAGAACTTGTCACAAGTGCCAGATCTATGCGGACAAAGTACATGTGCCTCCTGCTCCATTAAACGTGTTGACAACCCCTTGACCCTTTGCAATGTGGGGCATTGATATGATTGGAGAGATTAAACCTACTGCTTCTAACGGACATCGTTTCATTCTTGTTGCTATTGATTACTTTACAAAGTGGGTAGAGGCGGCCTCATTTGCTTCTGTCACCAAGAATGTGGTGGCACGGTTCATCAAGAATAGTCTCATTTGTCGGTATGGCATCCCCGAAAGAGTTATCACTGATAATGGTACCAATTTGAACAACAAGATGATCATTGAACTCTGCACGCAGTTCAAAATAAAACACCATAACTCTTCTCCGTACCGGCCAAAGATGAACGGCGCCGTGGAGGCTGCTAATAAGAATATCAAGAAGATCATACAAAAGATGACAGTAACGTACAAAGACTGGCATGAGATGTTACCCTTTGCCCTTCATGGTTATCGCACTTCAGTGCGCACTTCGACAGGGGCAACTCCGTTCTCTTTAGTCTACGGAATGGAAGCCGTCTTACCAGTGGAAGTTCAGATTCCCTCTCTAAGAATCATGAAAGAGGCAGGTTTAGACGAGGATGAATGGATTCAGAATCGACTCGATCAGATAAATTTGATTGATGAAAAGAGACTTGCGGCTGTTTGCCATGGGCAGATATATCAGAAGCGCATGACCCAGGCATTTAACAAAAAGGTCAAGAGACAGGTGTATCAAATTGGCGACTTGGTAATAAAGCGTATCATTCTACCACAAGGTGATCCCAGAGGCAAATGGACTCCCACATACGAAGGGCCATTTGTGGTTAAGAAGGTATTCTCTGGTGGAGCTATGATGCTTGCTACAATGGATGGCGAAGATTTCCCGTATCCCGTGAACGCAAACATAGTTAAAAAATACTACGCATAAAAAAAGACCCGCTAGGTCGACGTACCTAGGAAAAAGTAAGGGCATCCCGGCGAACCAAAAGGGTTCGGGCAAAAATTAGGGATAAAAATATAAAAATGTACACCCGGTAAGTCGAAAACCTGAAAAGGCGGCTTGGGCAAAAAAGGGTATCCTGGTGGACTGAAAACCTGAAAAGGCGGTCCAGGCAAAAGTTAGGGATTAAAGCGTATGACTATGTCTCGTTCTCTGACAGCTTCATCCAAGTTAAAGGGACTGAACAAGCCAATCACTTCCATCCGACAGCAGGAGATGAGAGGCTTGAAGGCATAATGACAGTAGTAGAATTAAAATCAACAGGACTTTTCCTTCATAGCTTTTTCTTTATGTTCTCGACAATTTCCTCTTACTAGGATTTCTGTCTCCTTGTATTCAAATTGCCTGTTCATAGGCCCTCTTTCAAAATCAATACAATTTCATTTCCAAAAAGATGCTTTTGTTTTACCTTCTCTGTTTTGTTTGCGTAAACGTCCATTGATTTAACTTGAATTGATATATGCATTTGAATATGATCAATGTTTATCAAAATACATGCATAAAATAGCAATGGCAGTTACTAAAAGACTTTAGGGTCGAGGATAAGGTCTAACCATGCCTTCCGATGAATCCGGTTG
Organism: Lathyrus oleraceus; assembly: GCF_024323335.1. NCBI lineage: Eukaryota > Viridiplantae > Streptophyta > Magnoliopsida > Fabales > Fabaceae > Lathyrus > Lathyrus oleraceus. The sequence continues at coordinate 106,283,546 of NC_066582.1, forward strand.
CTAATTCTATTCCCCAGCAAAAGCCAGTTACTTCCCAGAAGAAATTGGCATCCCTAGACAGACTGGTCATCTCTTCCATCCCCCAGCCAGGCTCTGTTGAATATTTCTACCATCAGACAGAAATCAAGTATCCCCCAGCTAAGAGAGGGTCATTGATACAAATATCTCCAACCAGAATATTGGGATTTATTTTCCCCGGAAGAACCTTCCCCATGCATTCATTACATCATTTCACAGCATACGCATGCATGCAACATTCGCATTTATTTCCGAAAGCATAAAACATCTCATGCATCATGACATGGCATGAAGCTAACTTTATTTTTCAGGTTAATTATCCTCCTGATACAGTCAAAACAAAGGTCCATTCAGACTGACATCTTTATCGATTACGTTCAAGATTCAAATACATCTCTCAGATATAGTCTATATGAACATTCATTCTGACAAGCACTCTGATATCCTCCTAATGGTGGCATCTTTAAGCCCACCCCAAACAGTTATCACCATATAACATATACTATCAGATATAGCCTAGCGTACGGTTCATTCTGATTCAGCTCAACATATGACTCCTTCAACTCAGATACGATCTAGCGTACGATCCATTCTGATTCTTACTTCGTCAGATACAGCCTAACGTACGGCTCATTCTGCAACTCAGATAGGATCTAACGTACGATCCATTCTGATCCTCAAATCCTCAGATATTGCCTAGCGTACGGTACATTCCGGGGTGTAGTCTAGCGTACGACTACTTTCTTCTTCAGATACAGCCTAACGTACGGCTCATTCTGCAACTCAGATACGATCTAGCGTACGATCCATTCTGATTCTTACTTCATCAGATACAGCCTAACGTACGGCTCATTCTGCAACTCAGATACGATCTAACGTACGATCCATTCTGATCCTCAAATCCTCAGATACTGCCTAGCGTACGGTACATTCCGGGGTGTAGTCTAGCGTACGACTACTTTCTTCTTCAGATACAGCCTAACGTACGACTCATTCTGCAACTCAGATACGATCTAGCATACGATCCATTCTGATTCTTACTTCGTCAGATACAGCCTAACATACGGCTCATTCTGCAACTCAGATACGATCTAACGTACGATCCATTCTGATCCTCAAATCCTCAGATACTGCCTAGCGTACGGTACATTCTGGGGTGTAGTCTAGCGTACGACTACTTTCTTCTTCAGATACAACCTGGCGTACGGTTCATTCTACAACTCAGATACGATCTAACGTACGATCTATTCTGATCTTCAACTCGGATACGATCTAGCGTACGATCCATTCTGATTCTTACTTCGTCAGATACAGCCTAACGTACGGCTCATTCTGCAACTCGGATACGGTCTAGCGTACGATCCATTCCGATTCTTATTTCGTTAGATACAGCCTAACGTATGGCTCATTCTGCAACTCGGATACGGTCTAGCGTACGATCCATTCTGATCTTTCATCCCCAGTGAAGTCACCCGCCTAATGGACAACTCATTCTGCTATTCCGATACGAGCTAGCGAATGGTCCATTCTGATCCTTTATCCCCAACAGGGTATGATCCATTTGGATCCTTATCTCATCAGGTTCAGCTAATGGATAGCTCACCATACGGTCTAGCGTACGACCCGGTGTGGCACCCATGTCTTCGAATTGGTCTGATGTACGACGCCCCCTGAAGCTCTCATCATCAAACTTCCTGGATGGCATCTTTAAGCCCATCTCCGTCAAGACTAATCAACAAGTGCAAATTTTTGGGGTATTCTAAGTGTTCAATAATCTTCCACCTCCAGACCACGAATGGCGTACATACCATTCTAACTCTCTCGGTTCAAGAATATTGAACAGGGGCAGCTGTCATACCCCAAAATTTTCCCATTAATATTACAAGGCATTTTTCAAGGCACTCCAACTTATTCTTCAAGACGTCGATCTTAAGGGAACCAATACCCAGCATACAGGTGGCCAAATCCAGAAAATGGCCTAAACTGGCTTGCTCGCTAGGCGAGCAAATCCTTCGCCTAGCGAACCCTTCGCTACACCACTCGCCTAGCGAAACTTGCGGATACCAGAAATTCTGGGCTTCATTCTGAGCCCATTAGGTCACCAAAAAAAGCATTATAAATATCAGCACTTCAGTCAGGAAAAGGAGGACGAAAACAGAGAGATAGAAAGAAGGCACAGTAAACCCTGGAGGCTAACCCAGAGAATTCAGAGCAACCCTAAAGGAAACCCTGAAAGAAACTCATTTGCCCAAAGGTTACCTCCGCCCAACTCAATCCGGCGTCAACCCTAAGAGCGATCTGCCAATTCAAGGTTGTAATTCAATTGCAAACAGGTTTGCATTACTATTACCGCTTTATGTACTTAAGTTGCATATGGCATTATGATCGAATTTATAAAAAAATCTTAAGTTTTGCATGTGAATTTAAGTATGTATGAATATCTTGAACATTTAACCATGTATTTTCTGTGATGGATGCCATAGGGTGTGGAGCTTTCTGGAATTGCACTGTTATTAAAACCAGAACCCGCAGCCGCTCGCTAGCCCATCGCTAAGCGAGCATGTAGCGAACATTCGCTAAGCCTTCGCTAGGCGAGGCAGGAGCGAACGTGACAGTCGCCGATTTCTCTGTTCTGTTCTATGCTTATCGGATATGTTTTATTATAACCATGTGTTATTTCGCCTGATATTCCTACCGCTATGTTCCTTTTGTTTGGTGCAATTCTTGATTGCACCCTGATTTGGTATTCTGACCTGTTTGCTGAATTTTGTAAGGGTTCACATACTCCCGGAAAAGGTAGCTTGCTAGGTGTTCCACTTTATTTGTGGGATACCCTTGTGGAGATCCATCCTAATTACTTAATTGATTTTAATGTGGAGATTCATCCTAATTACTTAATTGATTTTAATGTAGAGATTCATCCTAATTATCTAATTGATTTTAATGTGGAGATTCATCCTAATTACCTAATTGACTATAAAATATTGCCTTTGAATATGTGATCTGGGACCTCTCTTTGTTGCCTTACGGTATTACGGTATTATGGTCATGTCCCGCGAATGTAGGGATACACTTAGCAAAGACCCTTCGGTTAAATCATCATGTCCCTATAAGATAAATTATAGTCCCTCGGATGTTGCCTACGAATATACGATCTTTGTCCCTCGATGACCCTTCGATGTAGCCTACGGTTAAATGATGATCGTCCCTTCGAATGCTAAGGTATCCTTACAAATGTTGCCTTCAATGACCAATCAATGACCCTACGATGTCCCTTTACATCCAAAGGATAAAACTACTTACTTCTCAATAGTAAGGACAGTTTTACCCTCCTAAGGATAGGAAATACCCATAAAGACCTTGGGTAGGTATTGTAGCACCTCAAATTTGCACCTACCATTGTACATACATTTTCATATTAGGTCATAGCATATCATGGTCCATTGCATAGCATTACATTGCCTCATTTGCCTCAAGTGCAAGCAAGTCAAGAAATTAGGTCAAACTGATCAGGAGATCAGTCAACCAAGCAAGCAAGGGTGTTTCTCAAGGAGCCAAGGCCCTAGGGTTGGTCCAATTTGTTCACATGACTTGGAGGTCCATTTGAAATGTTTAACTCAAGGGCTGGATGTTCAGAAGTCATCAGTTCATGCACAATCAGTCAGAAACCCTAGAAAAGTCAAACTTGGTCAACTGTGGTTGATTTTATGGTTTTGATGGTTGGATTTGATTTGGGAGAGCTTATTCATGTCCCAATAGGCCTCATATATCATGGCAAACAACATCATTGAAGAATTTGAAGCCAATCAGAAAATTTCCAAAAATAGAAACTGGACCTGTAATTTTAACTGCCAAAAATGGAAACTTCTTGATCCCAAACTTACATCATGATACAAGCTTCAAATGAATTTTTTCCCAACATGAAAGTTGAAGATCTTGTTCTCCCATTTCCAAAAAGTCCAAGAACTCTCAATTCCCATGCATGGTTGTCAAGATATGATCAAATCATTTTCACAAAATCTTGAACTTCAAAAGGCCATATCTCTCAAACCATTTGGCCAATTTTGGTGGGGTTTTTTCCTACAAACCACATTTCATCTCCTCTTTCCAAAAATATAAATTTCATGTACCAAAAATCTATGGATCAAAATGGCATTTTTGGACTTGTCTTATTTAAATTCAAGTGTGGACCAAAGTTGACTTTTTGAATTAGGCATTTTTGCTCACTTTGGCCAATTGGGATTCATTTAAGAGGTTATTTGAAACATGTTTGAGGCCCAAACTCGGCCAGACTTCATACCTCCATGTACACATGTTCAAAATTAGCAATTTGGCAAAACCTCTTCATTTAAGCTAATCTTGTTTAGCACTTCCATTACCAATGTTAAACAGCAAATATAAGTCACATTTTCTGTCATTCTAAACCTAGCTGCAGCCACACAATCAAACAGAATTCTCTCTTCTCTCAAAATTTGCATTTTCACATCTTGGCTTTTCTGCTCAAAATCTCCAAAAGACCACGAGCCCTCTTGGTTGTTCCATGATCTAACCAACATTTGAGAGCCATTTGGAGCATCAAACCCCAACTGCACAGCCATTTTCGAGCTCTGTTTCTTCAAGACCCTTCAATGGCAAATCGAGATTTGGACATTTTCCAGCATCATTGAGCTAAAGTGTTTCAAGCATCCATCATTTCCAACCCTAATCTTCATCTGTTTCAAGCTAAGGCACTCAAAACAACACTGTTTCACAAGTTTCTTCATAACCAAGTAAGATTTCGATCCTCTTTTTTCTCTAATCCATGCCATGTTTTGTGTAGTCCTTGCCTTGCTGATTCCATTGAACTTTGTCTCACTTAAAATGGTTGTGTCATGCATGAGAAATCTGGATTTTCATTTGTATGCTCAAATATGTTTTTAATCGATTTGCTTTGATGGTGATGATTTAATGAAAACCATGTTTGGATTATGCATGTGCTTGGTCTACTTGTTCGAATGGTATGCTTATTACTCATTTTTGTGACAATTCGTTTTCCACGATTGTTGGAGATGATGAAGAATACTGTTACTGTTCAAAACCCTAATCATTTTCAGAGCTGGATTTTTTCACGTATTGCCTGTGTGTGCGTTACTGTTCCATTCCATGACAACCAATCAGGACATTTCCTTTTGGTGAGCTGTGCGCTGCGTTTTGATAAGTAAGGCGCATATTTACAAAAGTGCCACTGGTCAACATGTTGACCTAGTAAACCATGACCATTTTGTTTATTTATTCCAATTTGATTCATCATCTTATAAAATTCATAACTCGTGCAATTCAATTCCAAAATTCATGAAAATTTTTGCATCATATTCACAGGAATGTCTATTATTTTATCATGATTTTTGCTGAATTTTTGGTTGGCTGGATTTTAAGTGGTATTAGGGTTTTGCTCATGTATGCACATTTTGTACCTTTTGCCAATTCTTTTGTGAAATTGTAAGGATGTCTCCAATGCCCCTGAAATTTTTTGTGGTTAATCTACACTCATTCATGTTTGTTTTGATGTAGAGTTCTTGAATTTATCTTATGTGGTTGTTAAGATATGAATTTTTGAAGTAGGGTGTGACAATTTGTGTCACACCAATGATATGCAATTGCATGATTTTTGTTGACATGCTTCCTGACCTCCAATTGATGTGAAATTTTGCATGAATCTTCTCTCATATGTCTAGTTTGTGTGTGAATTTTCTTGGATTTAATTATGCCATTTCCTATTTGTTTGAGATTTTTCTTCTCTGCCTAGTCAAATGTTGACTTTGTGTGATACATCTTGCCATTTCATTTGGGAAATTCTCATATCTTATTGGATGATCATGAAATTTTACATGTGCATACTAGACATCTTAAGCTTTGCATTGGTGTTTATCCCATTCATTTCTCATCTGTTTTCATTTAGTTATGATTTTTTGAAGTTGACTCATGTTTGTTTGACTTCTTTGTGCATGTTTGAATTTGTTTTGACTTCCTGATTTTAATTGACCATCTTCCCATGATCCAAATGAGCTGAAATTTTATATGCATGCTATGTTATGGATTGTGATTGAGCATGAATTATTTGGTGATTTTTGGAATTGACTATGTTTGGTTTTGAGCTAAGTCTTGCTGTTGACTTCATTGAGCATATTCAAATTTGATTTGACTTCATGATTTTCATTGACTGCCTTCCACTTGTCCAATTGTGATGAAATTTTACATGCTTACCATGCTAGGTGTTAGGATTGATCATGAATTATTTGGTGATTTTTAAAATGTTTGAGTTGACTTTTGATGCAAGTCTTGCTGTTGACTTTTATGTGCTTTCATTTGCCATGCCTTGCCTTCTTTTGTTTGTAAAATGATGATGATGAATGATATGAATGTGAGACCAATTGAGCTTGCTTCTTAAATGTTTGAACTTGATTTTGGTTGACTTTCATTTGCTGTTTTGACTTTCTCATTTATTTTTGACCCTAGGCTTGTCCTAGAGGTCTCCTGGCTTATGTTTGAGTTCATTGTTTCAGGTTAAGCAACAATGCCTCAAAGAGATCATACAAATTTGATTGAGCTTGATTATATATCATGAGCTAACCTTTGTTTTGTAGGTGTTGTGACTCATATGATTTGAGTTTTGTGCTTTGCACACCTGTCCCTCTGTGTTGACTGTTGTTTCCCAATTCCTTTTGATTTAAACTGTTGAACTGTGTACTGATTTGTTTGACTATTTCAGGTACCCTTAGTTGCTTAAGTTCTTTGAACTTGCTTTGCTTTGCTATTTAAGAAATTTGCTTTGAGGTATAATCCCTTGTTCTTCATGTAGTCTGGAAGACCTGGCCTGTTACTTGGCCAGGCAACTGTCTGAAGTCCTCCTTAAGAGGCAATGCTTGTGTGTGTTTATATTTGTCCCAAGCAGGAAGAGTCCTTCAAGTAAGGCAATTGGTAGATCAAAGGGATAAGCAACCTATCCCCTACTATTCTGTGAGTCTTCTCCTTGCTCCCATTACATGGTTGTAGCATTGAGATCAAAACCCAAGATCTATAGAGTCTAATGTGGAAAGAGCTCCATCTTTCTGAGCTCCCACACTTTCTGATATTCAAATGCTTTCCCTGATCAGGGATAAGAGCAATGAGGCACACCCCTCATCTCCTTTCATCTGCTTCACCTTAGCCTCTCAATGGCAAGGTTAAGAGCAATCTTTGACCCTATTCCAGTTGGCCTCAGTGCCTAACCCTCTTGTATGAGCCTCCTTGTTTGGTTATAGAGTGTGCTGTTTGATTCTCATTGATTGATTGTTTACCTCATATGCACATGTTTGCTTGTATGCTTTATGCATTTATCATCATTAATTGCCCATTAATGCATGATCATCTCATTTGTCTCTGCGACACATCTCTGTTTGTTTGCCCATTGAGGACAATTGTAAGACCATCCATTGGCCATTGCTCCTGGGATATGGAAGTGAGTATAAGACCATCACATTGGCCACTCATCTTATCTTTGCTTGTTGCATTGTTTGTATATGAGGATACAATTGTAAGTCCCCGCAAGTTGGCATTTGCTTTCCTATGATCATATGTTGGATATTGGTATAAGTCCAGACAGATTGGCATCCGGTATCCAGGTTTCATTTTGTTTTAGGAGATTAGTGTAAGTCCATTGAGTGGCCTCTGATATCCATTTCTGTTTTAGGAGATTGGTGTAAATCCATCTATTGGTATCCGGTATCCGATTTTGTTTGTGAGATTGGAGTAAGACCATTGAGTGGCATCCGGTATCATTTGTTTGTTTATTTTATCATTACTTATTGCCCATTCCAAAGGACACACTTGAATCATCTCCTATATGATCTCAAGAGGTGAACCTTCTAAGAAGTTTTACTTTCCATCTTCATCCATTCATCCTCACTATGTCCTAAACCTTTTCACACTTTGATTTCAAACTTAACATAGATATTGTGTAAACTTCTTCATGCTTTTCAAACTAAAAACCTGGACCCCAAGTCCTTGACCTTTTTCCAAACTCCATTTCATAATACTTCTTTGAATTAATCTTAATCATACTTTGACTCCATCTTCATAATCACAATCAATTAACTTCACCCATTCACTTGTTTTGGCTCTGCCCATTGTTAATCTTTTCATGCATTAGCCATAGGTTTCAATTATCATTGTGGTTGATGTAAACCTCACCTTATCTTTAGTGAGTCGACAGTAAGACTTCCGTACTGAAAACAGGGTTAACCCCTCTAGTACGTCGAAGCTATCCTCGCATGGTGGATGTTGGTTTTGGTCGAGTGTTCTCCCATTGATAATGAAAAGCCTCAGTGCTTGTGTTTAAAATTGAATCCACCAACTTTTGGAAATTTTTTAGCCGAACTACGGCGTTTTGATCCTTACCTTTGATGGAAGGTACGTAGGCAACGGGTTCATCCGTTCAAACCCAATAAAATTGTATATTCTTTTCTCATCATCCCAATCATGTTTGCACAATACTTATGTCATAACAAATAACAATCTTTTACCACAAGTGTGAAAAGGGCTCCCTAGGAGTACCTAGGACGTAGTGGGTGTCTAACACCTTCCCATTGCGTAATTTACCCCTTACCCAGACTCTCTGATCTTTTATTAGTTTTCTACGTGTAAAACTTCTTAGGCTTTTGTTCGCTTTTTAGCCAGTCCTTTGGATAAATAAAAGTGCGGTGGCGACTCGAAATTTCATTGTATGCTTTGCTTATGGTTTAATCGATAAATCATATAGCGACGAATACACCGCTACAGGTATAACTCTTAATTGCTGACTCACAACCTAAAACATTTTTCATACATCACACTTTGCAAAACATCTACTAGAAAATCACCACTTGGTATACATTCATACTAGAATCATTACCAAGTTATATTTTTCCAAACCGCTTTCAAAATTAAACGAGATAAATACTTTGTATACATTCATGCAAGAATCATTACAAAGTTAAACTCTCTTTTCAAAACATTTTCTAAGCCGTTCACAAACACTTTTTTTCAGACAAGAAAAATAATATAAGTGATCCAGCAATTAAGAGCCCATGGATAACCATGGATAGAAAGGATGCTAACACCTTCCCTTTGTATAATGTACCTCCCGAACCCAAAATCTAATCAAGGTCTTTCCTGTTCTTTTCCACCTTTCCTTATTGGATAAAAGAAAAGTCGGTGGCGACTCTTGCTATCCGCGACATTTGCTTTCCAAAGCAAAAACCCACAAAGTCAGTTCACCGTATGACAAACTCCCTTGTTATTATCATTGTAGGTTACAAACTCTTTCTGCTTAGCAACAAAGTCAAAGAATAAGGAAATGTCACCCGTCATGTGTCTTGAGCATCCACTATCGAGAAACCATGTTCTCTCCGTATCCTCAAGACATTCCACCTACAAATTAAACAAGGGAAAGAGGTACCCAATTTTCATTGGGTCCTAGTGTGTGAGTGAAACTTTGGTTGCATTTGGGCAACCATTGAAAAATGCCTTTAGGAACCAAAAATCTCCTAAATCGGCATTTGGCAATAAATGTCCCCTCTTACAACAATATAGACAATTTAAGTTCGAATGAGAGTTGCTTTTGCTAACTTGATACTTTACCACATAAGTGTACTTTTGATAAGGATTATTCATGTTACTTCTAAAATGTGATTGATCAATAGCAAAGGTAACTTTAGGTTGTAAAGCCTTGTCTAACTTAGCTTGAAAAGTTCTTACCTCTCTTTGCCAAATGTGACAAGTTTCACATCCAGACCATCTAAACCAAAATCCCTTATCATTTTTAGTTTTGCCTTTAGTATCCTCTATCATAGATTTCTTAAGAGTTTCTAATTCCTTTTCGGAATCAGAAACCTTCTTTTCTAAATAACAGAAAAGCTTCCTTGGCCTCATTGTATAGAGTACTAAAGGCTTTTTTCAAGTCAAAATAAGACATTTTATCAACATGATCATATCTAGAATGACTTATATTCTTTTTCTTCTTTTGATGAGCCATAAGACAAAGTTTGACATTTTCTTCTTCATCACTTGAGTTATCATCGCTTGAGGACTTACTATCGATCTCCCATGCAATGTATGCTCTTCTAGCTTTGCTAGATTTGTTGTGACGTTTGTCTCTTCCTTTGTCTTTCTTCAACAAGGGACAATCCGACTTATAGTGACTGGCATTTCTGCAATTAAAGCATGATCCTTTTGACTTAGTTGTCTTACTTTCCTCTCAATTCAGAAATTTTGATTGTCTTCTATAGTTGACAAGATTTTTATCCGAATGTTGAACTTCATTCTTTCTAAGGTATCAGTTATACCTCCTTACGAACAACCCCATGTCTTCATCCGAATCTTTATCATCATCACTTAATTCACTCTCACATGCATCATTGATGGATGACTTAGATCTTGAATCCTTTAAAGTGATAGGCTTCCTTTCCGTGTCCTTAGCTTTCTCATTCTTTTCCTTCTTTTGACTCTTCTCATGTTTCTCAAGGTTCATGAGCTCTTGCTCATGCTCTTGAAGCTTACCAAACAATTGTGTCATGTCCAATGTTCTTAGATCATTGGCTTCCTTAATCGCGGTGACCTTTGGTTGCCAATCCCTGTTAAGACATCTTAAGATTTTGTTAGTAGAAACATCATTAGATAGAGTTCTATCAAGAGCATTTAACCGATTGATTAGATGAGAAAATCGCTTTTGCACATCGGCAATGGTTTCACCATCCTTCATATGAAAAAGGTCAAATTCTTGAGCTAAAGTGTTGATTCTAGCTAGTTTGACATCATTGGTTCCCTCATGGGTAATTTGCAATGAGTCCCACATAGCTTTAGCACTATTACAATGGGAAACCCTATAATACTCATCAACTCCTAAGGCGGCGATGATCATATTTTTGGCTTTCCAATCATAGCTATACTTTTTCTCATCTTCTTCATTCCATTGTGCTTCAGGTTTAGGTATAACAACACCATCCGCATTAGTCATGGTTATTTCCATAGGACCATCTTGGATGACTTTCCATATCTTCCTATCAATAGAGTTGATATGGATACGCATAAAATCTTTCCAATAACTATAGTTTTCACTGGTAAAAATAGACGCTCTATTGTACGCCCCTTTAGGATCGTTACTCATTTTCTAAAAAGTTATATGCGAAGCACTAGATGAACCGACGCTCGTGATACCACTTGTTAGACGATGTTACGATTCTAGAAGGGGGTTTGAATAGATCAGTATTTAAAATTTAGCGCTTTTTAAAATTTGTTTTCAAAGGTTGCGAAAGCTCCCTAGACCACAATCGTCTAAATGATCTGTTAATGGAAATATCGGATATGCGTGAAACGAAATGGAATAACTAAGATAGAGATAATCAACCACTATCTAAATCAATCAATTAATTACCTTGATCCTTGATATAGTTACCACTAATGATGAGTTAACACAATAAGAGAACAAGTAAACTATTGATAGACCTGTGTGAGATTAGTTTTATCAAACACTTGGTGTGCATTCCACACCAAGTCTCAATTTTACTCAAATTGAATGTGCAGAATTTTACTTAGTTGCAATCAAAGTGATTGCACCAATTTATCGAACAACTTATATTCACAACAATTAAGCGAGATTAATTATACTATTAATTTCACACAAGACTCAATTTCTGCAGATTTTAAAGAGTTTAGAGAAAGAGAGAACAACACCAGATTTGTTTAGGCAGATCCCATTTCGTCCTCGCTTAGGGTACGTCTTCCCCCAATTCTAAATATAGAATTGAGATATTTATTATTAAGTTGCAAAGTTTATACAAGAGAAGAAATGATCACCACCAACCAACCCCAAGTATTGTGCAGATCCTATTCACTTCTCTCCCCTTGATTCGAGTTGAACCAAGTCCTTCAAGCATTCCGAATAAACCTCCGATTGTAGCTACCTTATTCCAAGAACTCCACGTTCTCTAAAACTCTAGCTCGGCTGTTTTCGATCGCAAGACGCTTGAACCCTAAGCTTTCTTCACAATCCTTCGGTGACTGTTACTTGTTTGAACGAACCCACCATTCTTCAAACCTTTCACTCGGCTGAATCTATGAAGCAAAGGTTAGTGAAAAACCCCTTAATTCTTAGAGGACGAAACCCCACTCAAAGCCTCTATCCAAACTAAGATTACAAAATCTTATTTGGACATTATCACCATAACAATGCACAATGATCAACAAAATTTGTTATGTGTAGTTGTTGAGAAATGCAATGAAGAATAAAGATGAAGAGCACTTTGGTGTATATCTTTCACTTTTCTTGTTAGATGTTGAAGAAGAGACTTTAGAATATATATATATATTATATATATTATATATATATATATATATATATATATATATATATATATATATATATATATATATATATAATGCATGGACCAAGTAACAAATATAACTGAATTATTTTGCAAAATTACACAACATAAAATTAAGTCCGAGAAGCGACCACTCAACCTGTTTACATAGGTCACTCGACCTATTCAGACCCGAGACAAAATTATTCAAGTGAAGTAGGCGATGAGTCGACTCAAACAGGGTTTTTCCAGAGTTGAGTTGACCTATGACTCGACCTGTTTAGACCCGTGGCTACATGGTTCAAATGGAAATATGCAATCAGTCGATGCAACATGTGGATGAGTCGACTCATTCAGTTTTCCCAAGATTGGGTCGACCTATGAATCGACATGTTCAGACCCGAGAATTACGCTCCAAGTCATGAGTCGACTCACAGTTCTTAAACTGTCAAAAATAAGTTTTTGAGATGTATTTTGGTCAATTCAAACCAATCTCTTATGAACCTAAGGTACTAACGATGATCAAGTGCATTATTCACATATATGATATGCTCCTATATGTCTGGACACATTGAACTTATACTTTAAGCATGTTAGAGGATGAATGCATTCTATGATATGATGACACCGTCCAAAGTACATATTATGAGCAACTAAAAAAGTTTGACATCATTAAAATAAGGACTAGGAATATTTTCCCTCACACTTTTTTTCTTTCAAGTCTGTCTTGTTAGTCCCATGCTTACACAGACTCTCTCAAGTTTGTCATGTTAGTCCCATGCTTTGGCAAACCCTTTTTTCCTCACATGTCTATCTTGTTAGTCCCATGCTTAGATAAACCTTTTCTCATTTCACCACTCCTTTTTGCAATCTAATCAACTCTTTCCTTTTTTCCTTTCCCATCCTTGCTTCTATGAACTACGAAGCTTTGATTTTCTCATTGCACTACGAGGATACGTAGGCACAAGGATTCGAATCCTTGGCGAGCACACTAATTATTAAACCTTTTTTCCTTTCGCAAGTAACCTTTAAATAGTAACACCCATTCTAGCAAATAACAATCAAAATGGTTCTCGTTTTGTACAACGAATGTGCGGGATACTAATACATTCCCCTTGCATAGCCGATTTCCTTACATGTTTCTCTTTTCTTGGGTCTTATCGATAGTTTCCCTTTTCTTTTGGAATAAATAAATTTCGGTGGCAACTCTATCGTATCTTCGAGCGTGCAATGCGCTCTGGTATTTTTTGCGGTGCGACAATACCATTCATGAACACTCAGGTTCATCTTGCTCCCGACCCCGTCATAGAACCAAAGTGCACTAAATTGTTACCACCACCATAGGTAACACTTCACCGATTCTTACTGAAAACTGGATACTCGCTCCCGATCCCCACCATAGGACCAAGCACACCAAAGTTAGTTACCCTCACCATATGTAATGCTTCAACGATTTCCACATGAAATTGGATACTCTCTCCCGATCCATACCACCAGGCCATAGCATACCAAAACTAGATCGAACTTTGTACACAATGATGCATGACTCTCAACAACATGCATTATCACCACAAGGATCCCCATACACACCTCACCATTTATGTATCACATAATTCATCATGCAACACTCAATTCATGTTACAATATCAATAACATCAAAAAACAATAACTCATCAACACCTTAACAATATTATCATAATATCATCGACATAACAATATCATTATCACACCACGATATTACAACAATGCAACGATTCATCAACCAAACATATAAACCAATACATTTATCAACATATTAGGCACATGAATAATATTCAAATATCTCACCAATCACTATCACATTATAGATATGAGTGTTAGCTTTCTAACGCTTCAAACGGCACGTCATTTGGACATACAGATCAAAGGTTATGTCTAAAATCGTCGAACAATGCAAAATGAACATTCTGGCAGTTATGTGTTGACACATGACTCATACAGGTCGACTCATGACCTATACAGGTCGACACATAACATGTACACGTCGGCTCATGACCTTTACAGGTCAACTCACGACCTTTACAGGTCGGCACATACTGCAATTTTTTGTCTAGAAAACAATTTTTAATCATCCAAACACAACCTTATGTGTCAAATACTTATGTTACAAAAATCTATCAATATATATTCAATTTCTTATTGTTATAGCTTCCTAAGTTATCATTTACTCCATAGGTTCATGAATCAACATCATATTACAACAATCCCATCATGCTCATCATCTCTAAATCATCATTAACACAATTAAGGTCAAAACCTTCAAACATCAATCAATGACACAATATCATCAACAACATCAAAACAAAAATATATGCATACATAGGGTACACAAACTTCACACTAATTCCATCATATAACAACAACTATAAAACAAAAATATGAGTTGAGATTTAGAACAAAAATATATGCATTACACCCTTTATTATTGAAACAATTTCCCATCCTTACCTAATTTTCAACAATTAATGATGATTTGTGCAGCTTTTATGAGTTCTCTCCTCAATCTCATAGCTTGCTCATCTTCCCCTTTCTTTCCTCTTTTCTACGTGTCTTAAGTTTTCTCTAAAAACCTAGTTCTTTCCCTAATTTTAGAATATATATACTCCTCACTACTTTGTCTAATTATGAAACTTGCCCAACTCAATAATAATTTCTCTAGTTTTACCCCTTATTTCCTCCGATTCTCGCAATAGCCTAACTCCATCATTTTATTATTTAAATAATTAATTCAAATAAAAAATACTATTTATTCTAATAATTAATTTAAAATCCCATTAATTTCTAAACGAATATGCCAAGCTCTTACTCTCTCTATACCTCCACTTCAAGGACACTTACAAATCACACAAGAGATAATTTAAAACATTAATTAATCAAATAAAATTCTAAATAATTAAATTAAATTAATTAATTGAATTCAGGGTGTTACAATCATTCCCCCAATCCTTTGGAAATTTGTACATACTTGTGGTTGTAGATTATGTGTCCAAGTGGATAGAGGCAATACCAATTCCCATTAATGATGCTAAACTTGTGACCAAACTTTTAATCAAAAACTTTTTTTCTAGACATGGTACACCTAGAGCCATCATCAATGATGAAGGAGCCCATTTTTATAATAAACATTTTGAAGATTTGATGAATAAATATGGGGTCAAATATAAAGTTTCTACAACCTACCATCCCCAAAGTAGTTGACAAGTTGAATTGTTAAATAGGGATATAAAGAGAATTCTTGAAAAAAACGGTTAATCCTTCTAGAAATATTTGGTTCAAACATATAGATGATGCTTTGTGGGTTTATACAAATGCTTTCACAACACCTTTAGTAATGTTTCCATATAGACTAGTTTATGGCAAGGTTTACCATCTACCCATTGAGTTGTAACACAAAGCTTTTTGCACTGTTAAAAAATGAAAATCCAACGTACATGTTGATGGGCAAGAAAGAATGCTGCAACTCAATGATCTATAAGAGAATAAATTTTTTTCTTATGAAATGTCGAGCTTTACAAAGAAAATACCAAAAAATGGCATGACAGGAAATGTTAGAAAAAAGAGTTAATGGAAGGACAAATTTTCCTTTTATTAAACTCAAGGTTGAAATTCTTCCCAGCGAAATTGAAATCAAGATGGTTAGACCCATTTAAACTTATAAAAATATATTCTCATGGGGTTGTGGACCTTCTTAATGAACAAATAATGGAAGTGTTCAAAGTGAAAGGGCAATGAATAAAAACATATGTTGGTGATCCTTTGAGTAACCCAAGGACCACCATGGGTTTGAATGATTGAAAATTATGTTTCAAGTCATGCTACCAAACTCAAAAATGGTGCTACTAGGAGGCAACCTAGAATAATGTAGTCTCTTTTTATTCTTGTTTTTTTGATGATAGGTTGAGAAACATTTTGAGTTGCTGAAGACATCTGAAGTATTTAGTTAAGATTGTGACATGTCAAGCTATTGTGGAAAGATCGGTAAGGAAAGAGAGAAAAGCCACATGGGATTAGCCAAAAAAGGACTGAATAAAATGAAAATAAAAATGGAGTTTATGGGACGAGAGATAATGTGCGCTAGCAGACAAAGCTTAGAGAGCCACACATATGGCTCTGATGCGCCATACAAGGACTGCGTAATGATGGTTTTGTCCCCATCATAACACTTTGAATTTAGAAACATTCTCATAAGTTAAGCTTGCAGTAAATGTACAACATTTATTTTCCTTTCTCCAATTTCAAATTTTACTCTCCCTCTCATGTTCCATTACTTAACTGTACTCTCATTCATCAATTTCATCATTTTTCAATTTCACAAAAGTAACTACCCTAATTCATTTTCTCTATTATGAAAAGAAAAACTACCCTCTATACTCAAACCACCCCTAACCCTTTTCTCTATCATTTAATAAACTCATTAAAAGAGCCCAAATCAATCAAAAAAAGAATCAAGGTTTGTGCTCACAAAAATTACACTTCCTATGTGGTGAGTTTAGACTCATACTCCTTAGATATTGAAACATTTATCAACAGTGATGCACAAAAGAGGTTCACCAAAGTTTTCACTTCCATAAATGTACTTTTATAAAGAGGGTTTGTTTTTAACTTAGAATATGAAAACCTTGTCCTCACTGGCGAGATCAGGCACATCATAACTGGTCAGAATTGGGAAAGGTTTTGTAAGAACGCTTTCCTCTATAATACTAAGATTATTAAGGAGTTCTACTCCAACTTTATTAACACTTATCAAAAGGAGTCGGAAGTTCTTGTGATACGAAATATGGTTCAACTCAGAAAATACTCTTAATATGGTGTTAGAAGTGAAGTAAGTTGAAGATTCGTACCAATCCCTGTTTGAAAAGGTTGATATTTAAAAATAAAATAAAAAACTTTTTAACACAAGATCATAGATTTATAGGCGGAAGCAAATAGAAAATAAGATGGAAGATTATAAGCTCATCAATATGATTTATAACCAAGATACTTCAATGGTGTCACTAAAGTCATGATCCTTTCAAGGACATAAACAAAAAAGGATAATTCAAGCTACTTAATCCAAGCAATTTAATATCCCAAAATAGACATGTTTTTTTTATCATTATTGGCTAAAAGATGATTCAATAGGTTTGATGCAAGACATACCTATCTTTACACAATAAACCAATATAAGCATAATTTAACTTAGATGACATACAAACGATTATATGCTGAAACAATTACATAACGAATGCATAAAATTAAAGAGAGATACGGGAGAAAGAGAGTACACAAAGATATATACTGGTTTGGTGATATCGTCCTTGCAGGCACCTACTCCAGTCTTTAATGGTTTAAAACCATTGGTAAATAATCACGTCTTCCACTATTTTCAAGAGTTAATGTACAAGTATTTTAATATAATGAACTATCATCCATATGAACACTAATAGCCACACTGCATTTTCCTACACATAGATCAAATGACAATTCCTTCAGTTGATGCAGATACTCAATGACTAAATTCAAGATCCCCGATGATCTTGATCTAATAATCTTGTTATCCACAATAACCTACTTCAAGCTTCATTTATGCAACATTCTTTCCTCGAATCTGACGAGACTTGTCTGAGTGATTGCCATTAGCTTTGAATAATTGGATAACTCATAAATTTGTTATGTGACAACCTTAACATGGTTTCACTAAAGTACTCAATAGAGTATAGAGAAATTCTTTTCTCTTTGTGAACAACACACAACCAGGGTACATAGGTAGTAAACGATTCTTTCACCAAATACACAAAACATAACTTTAAAGAAACACACACACACACACACACAACACAACACACACACACACCACACACACACACACACCACACACACACACACACACACAACACACACACACACATCTAATTATCACATAATCCATATTCTAGGAGGTTAATCATAAGGTATCAACAAAGAGATATGTGTTGTTGAATAAAGAACACACACTTGGTTCTCTCAAGGTTCTTGGAAAAAAATGGGTTTCTAGGTTATTGGTGATTGTTTAGAGATTGATCAATTTCATAAATTGATTAATCAACTCACTCTCTTGATTTTTTTCTACTATAGAAACACACAATGATGTTACAAGAGATTGTGTTACCACATACTTTCAAAGAGATGTTCTTACTGGATTACACATTATTACTTACTTAATGTGTTCATTGATAACATTTTCTAAAAATCATAGAAAAATTAAGAGATATGAGATATGGTGCTAGAGGGTGGACACACTATAAAATAAACAAATACAATGAGTTTTGATCGAATCATGAAGTAATAATTCCAATCAAATAAACAACAACTTGAATCAAAGACTGGAAAGAAAGAAATAAAGCCATAATTCGAGTCAAGTGTGTCTCATGGTTTGAGTCATAAAGAGTTATGATTCGAATCAAAATCTTATATGATTCGACTCAAATAAGGCAGAGTCAATTCCAAACTTTCATAATATTTCATGATTCGAGTTAGGCTATACATGATTCAAATCAAACATCTTTGCAGTCTTAATTCAAGCATTCTAACTTATGATTCAAGCAATATTTAACACATTGATATAAGAAATTGCTAGACTAAAAAAAGAGATATTTTCATGGACAAAACTACCAAATTAAAGAATGGATAGGTTCTCAAAGGTACAATATTGGTTATAGCATAAGTAAACGAATATAAATGATTCAAATAAACTACAAGCATGGATTATAATAATAATGCATATTCATATAATTGATAAAGCACAAATACATGATAAATCAAACAATGCATACACACGCAAATTGACAAATCATCAAAACTAAAATGATACAGACTGTGACTTCAATTTCATGATGATGGTGACTTAGAATTAATAAGAAAATCTATGTGTTTCCCTAGGACCACTTGGCTAGAGATCGACAAAGCTGCTTAAAAGACTATGATCCAAATGGATTTGAGACTTATACCCAAGGCATGTTATCAACTTCTAAATCATTCTATAATGCCAACTTCCTACAACGAAACAATCAATAAGGTGTAATTAGTATTGCTCCATTGTATCATTGCTTGCACACCTATCACCATGGGCAATATCATCTTCCAAAAGATACATGAATGTACCAAAAAGAAGTATGTAATGCTCTAATTTCCATGTCTAATCATTGCACAGTGTAAAGGCATGGATTCCACAAAATCCAACAAACGATATCTTCAACCCTTAAGTCGGATTTGACAAAGTTGTTATGTTGAACTTGCTGAAGACTAAAGGGAAGAATACCCGACAAGAGGTACGCCGAAAAACATCATAACCAAGTCCTTCATGTAACAATGAAGAACTCTTGTGGAAAATTTTAAAAAAAAGCAGAGGGACCAACGAGAGTTCTACAAATTTGCGAAAGACCAACACACTTGGAATAAGAGATTGTACAACCTCCACAAAGGTGGAGTGATGAATTGAAAAAGGATATAACAAAAATGAAGAAGAGCAATAAATTGATGAATTTATTGAGGAAACCAAAAAATATAATGAGTAAATGAATAACAACACAAATGAAGGAGAAGATAAATCAGATAACAAAGATCGATGATAAAG
The DNA here is from genome assembly GCF_024323335.1 of Lathyrus oleraceus. Lineage (NCBI taxonomy): Eukaryota > Viridiplantae > Streptophyta > Magnoliopsida > Fabales > Fabaceae > Lathyrus > Lathyrus oleraceus. The sequence continues at coordinate 106,303,550 of NC_066582.1, forward strand.
GCAAGGAAGATGAACCTACCAATAATGAGCAGTAGTTTGTTCTTGTGCAGATACCTATTAAAGTAGAGCAATAGGAGGAAAAAGTTAAAATTTAAAAATATCAACCATAAGAGATTGATGAGGAGGCAAATGAATGCCCATCCCTTCAATATAAAACTAGCTTGGGAACAAAACCAAATGGGTGAACTGATGAAGAATGTTGACCCAACACTTATGGCAATAGGAATGGATGAGAATTACGAAGAAGGCTTGGGTATCACTGAAGAATTTTGGGCTCATGCTAGAAGGTACTGATAGTCCTCCAAGCCATATCTCATTTAAAACCAAAAGAAAAATGAAACAAAAACACGACCTTATGATGAAACAAGAAGTGTCATAGAGCCCCCACCAGAAGAGAAACAAAGGACCACTAAGTCCTCTCGAAAACTGAAATCCAAAAATAATTTCGTTATTGTTTCTAAGGAAAATACTGAGTCAAAAGGCACACCAAATAAGACTAAGAACAAATACGAAGGGAAGAAGAGAAAATGATTGAAAAACCGCGTGCAACCAGAAAAAGCAACAGACTTCAAGCCTAAGTGGTAATTCCAACCAACCGTATTTAAAAATTCTATCATTTTTTAGTTGCTATCTGATTGCTAGAACTTACCACACTGACATCGAGGACATTGTCCTTACTTCAAGTTTAGGGGTGAATGATCTTTATCTATTTAAGTTATTTATCTTACTTGCAATGAAAATGTTGTGATAAATAACCAAGCTAATCTCAAAACAACAGAATTTATAAGTCAATCTCACAAGATTTCTAATTGAAATGATGAAAATATTGGAAACAAGGTCTAAAATTAATCATAAGTAGTGAACAAATTATGACTTAAGTGAGGAACCCCTGTCATGCCAGAAGAAGTCAGAGAAGTAGTTAATCTTTTAAGTAGTTTAAATTTACCTTGAGTATCAAACAAGCTTGACTGTAGGATTTAGTTTATGGCAGGAAAAAATAAATAATAAAGTTAACAAATAAAGGACCAACTACGTTTATAATGCGTGTTAAAAAAGATAAAAAGAAATAGAAATGAAAATAAAACATGTGAAAAAGTTCATGTTCCCGAATCTGGATGAACAATGAGTGCTCAACTCTGAGTAACATGTTAGACTCATTACAAGTAATATCCTGTCAAGTGAAAATTTGGAATACCTAGCAAAATTTGAAGGAAAACTATGTTAGTAGAACTACCTAAAGTTAAAAAAAAATCTCAAAAGTCCTAACAACAAATAAGCTAGTTAACCCCTCCTTTCTGAAACTGAAAGTTAAGGCCCTGGACCATAGGATAGAGCAACCAAACTAAGATTTAGGTTAATCATCTTCAAAGAAGACTAATGGAATGACAAATGGCATCATGGGTTACACTCTCTCTTTCTCTCTCTCTCTCTCTCTCTCTCTCACACACACACACACACACACACACACACACTAAATAAACTAATTTTTTGATAAAGTTTAAGTTGTGCCAATGCTTAGACATAATTCTTTAAGAAAAGGTCTACTTTGTGAAATGTGTTGCTGAATTAGAGATGATTTAGTTATTATTTATTTATGATATTATATGTTGCATCACTTGGGAACAATTAATGATTCAAGTTTAGAGGTGTGATAACTTACTACTTGTGAGATATTTAAGCCCTTATTACATGATTTTATTTTGTTTTGATAAGCCTTATTAAGTTGAATTAAGTAGGTTTTTGCTATTTTTAGTCTAGTTAGCATGAAGCACACTAGATTCTCTCTTTGTGAGTTTTATGTGTTATCTACTTGTGTAGGTCTATTCTGGTTATAAGTTTTGGCATGACAGGAAGAGAACTTCAATGCAACCTCACTTCCTAGCAGGCCTTAGAGCTAGAAGATGTTGTAAGGAGTAAATGGTCTTAACATTAAGGAAAATGTGGCATGAGCTTCAAGATAAAAACACTAGTTGAGATGGAAAATTGGGTGGATAAGAACAAACACTATAGGATAAAAAGCTGCAAAGACTACTTGGCGCTGAAATGAATATGCTGCTTGTCTGTCTGCATAGCAAGCCCGCCACAAGATGTGTTGTCCCATGCATGTTGATATGTACTACCTAATACTGGTATGAGAGGATAAGAAGAAGGAACATTCTAATTTTCATAGGCGGAACCAATAGATAATTACAAGGCCCATTATCCAAAGACTAAAGGAAACCCTAAAAGCTATGAGGATATAAAAGGGCCACCTTGAAGAAACTCATTAAATGGATCATTGCCCAACATGTATATCACTATTGATTTAACTTCTTTACTATTATTAATTATTACTCAACTTTAATATGTGACAACCAATCATTACTATTATCTTTGGTTCACGACTATTCACAAAATTTTAAGATGAGAATCAACTTAAGTTATTACAATCTTTGTGGGACCGATACTCTTAATTTTACATCACTTGAAACTATTTGACCGTGTATACTTGTACATATAAATAGTACAACAATAGTATTGTTGATTTTGAAGTCTAAGGATTGAGGGTAATCATATTGCTCTAGATGATGTTTTAGCCAGCTCCCATATGAAGTGATTCGTGGAAATGGACTTTTGACAATTGCTCGTCATTCCCTCTTCATGAAGAGTTTCTCAGTAGAGGTTAAAAAATCATAAAACTCTAATATGCCTAGTAATGTAAAGTTATGTTTTTACTAACCTTGGTTGAGTTTTAAGTGTTTATGGAGAAAAAGATATGCCTAGAGAAAAATATTAATCCAAGGCTCAAAGGATCAATGAGGATGAAAAAAAGGACTTCTAAAGATTTCATATGGGGACATGATTATCTGCTGAAATGAATTTCAACAAAAAGGAAGTAGATTTCAGAAGTACCTCTCAATTTAGAAAGCTTCAAAGGTAATTGAGTTTTGTTCAATAAAGAATCAAAGGGAGGAAGTCCTTTAAAGCTTACCCATGATTTGATCTCAAAGTTAGATACTCCCATTCGTGGGGAGAAGTTTGGTATTATGTGCTTCTCATTTGTGTCTCACTATGGACTATCTTCTTGTTTATCTCCTTATTAGGTAACTCGTTCCTTTTACTCGTGAAATCATGTGGTCTATGTGCTTACAATTTTTTATATCTCATTTCCCCCCCGCCGTTTTGATAATGCCAAAAGGGGTGAAGTATACTCTAAGGGGGAGTAGGGTATACTCTATATATTTGTCATGAGGGTTTATCATTCCATGTTTATCACCCTTATTTCTTTGTTAGTCCACCTCCCTAGGAGATGTGTTGTCATCATAAAAAAGGAGAAACATGCAGATCTATGTGCTTGCATGTACGAATTGTGTAAAAACTTGTTGAATTGGTTTTGATTTTGATAGTGAATTTAAGAGAAGTCTTCATCAGTCTTGTTGTTCAGATGATATCATCTAATATGTGAATCAAGTGATAATGCTTGACATGTGTTGGTGCTTGCATGTTACTTATCAAGTAGTGGTACTTGATATGTTTACCAAGTGATTATGCTTAACGATTAAGATGCGCTTGAAGATCATCTGATTCAGTGATCAAGTGAATATGATTGAATATCAAATGTGTGTTGATCAAGTTGAGGTGATGAAGATTGGTATGCTTGGAGATCAAATAATATGTGCCTAATTGTGGAGACAACAACTTATGTAAATGGTGTTCGATGAAGTCAACAAAGATCTCTAATTAAGTAGTTTGTCTGATGATGGAGAATATCATGAAGAGTTATCTTAAGCCTCATTGTAAGAAGAATCAAAGTTCTAGATAAATGCTAAAGTCAAAGATGATATAGCAAGTAACCATAAGCTTTAGAGTTGTGAAAGAGAGGAAGTATGAAAGCTTGCATGTCTATGTAGAGTGATTAATGTCTGTGAAGGTATAATACTAACTCTCAAATATACCAAGCCTAATATCTCTCTTTCTCTCTCTCTCTCTCTCTCTCTCTCTCTCTCTCTCACACACACACACACACACACACAACACACACACACACACCACACACACATTCACACACACACAAAACACACACACACACATACACACACACACACAACACACCACACACACACACACAACACACTCACACACACACACACACACACACACACACACACACACACACACACACTTAAACCTATTAAAAATCCTTTATTGATTTTATAAAATCTCCTATAAATGTTTGAAAAGCCTAGTCAATTGATCAATTAGAAGTATGTTTTGCAAAGGGATAATCAATCAGGCATTTTGGATAATTGATTATATTAGTTTGTAATACCTAAAATCGATTGGAGAAGTCCTTTAGTAGTTGGTAAAAACTAGAAACCAGAATATTCTATTTTGGGTGCCATAATCAATTATGCACTTGTGATAATCGATTATGAGCATTGAAATGCCCATGAATTATTTTTGTATTTGAGCCATTTTTTTCCCAATAAATAGAAGGATCATTTCTCATTTCTAGTTTATTAGAAAATATATTTGAGATACCTCTCTCTCTCTCTCTCTCTCTCTCTCTCTTTATATATATATATAATTTTCTTATATTTTTACTTAATACTTTTGAGAGTAAAATCTTTATATCTGTGAGGCATTCTGGTCTCGTGTAAGGGCCTATTTGTAATATTTTATTGAGATAGAATTTAGTTTGGTTGTGAGCTGAACAAAGTGAAATTTTTTCTTTTGTTTATTTAGGTAAACAAAGTAAAATCTTTGTTTGGTTGGGGAGAACTTCGTTATTAAAATCTCATTTGGCTTGTGAGCTTAGCCATATGTTGAAAGCTCTCTCTTGGTTCACATGTTTATCCTGTTCTAAAAGCTATCAGTCGGTTGTGGAGGTCTCTATACTTCAAACTCCAGTTTTATTTGGGTACTTAGCCATTGAAAAACTCAAATCCTTGTAAAATGAGGTTTGTGGACATATCTTGTTAAAAGCTCTCAAAATAGTGGGAAATCTCAAGGAGGAATTCTTGGGGAGAGGTGTAGGCCACTTCATTAAAAACGAACCTCTATAATTCTTGTGTTTTGTCTTATCCCTTAACTCTTTGATTTTCAACCATTTATTTCGGCTACAATTATGTTTTCATATTTCACCTACTTTACTCTATTTGTTTTACAAATGCTTTTTAAACTTAGTTTTTCTAAAATATTTTATTTTAAAAATGGATTTTCAATCTCACACAACTCACGATCCTCATGTGTATGGAGTCTCATGTCCAACAATAGATTATTATTATCTTATTATATTAATCACAATATAACTCTTTCAAGTGAGAGTCAAAAGTGCATTCTTCAAGGGCATGATCCCTATAGAAGTTTATATTAAGCAATTACTAGTATTTAAAAACTCTATGAAAGAAAAATATGTTTTCAAATTAAAAAAAATATTTTATGGTCTTAAACAAACTTCTAGAAATTGATATGATTGTTTATGTATTTTTTATTTTATTTTTGAGAGTGGTTTCTAAATATATGATGTTGATATAATACTCTTTAGGAAAATGAAAGAGAATTAGTTTCTAATTGTCAAATTTATATGGATGATATTATCTTTTGTTATAATAATGATGTGATTTGTCAAAAAAATTCTAAGATAATGTGGAAAGATTTTGAAATGAGCATGATGTATGAGTTAAATTATTTCCTTGATATTCAAATTAATCAATGTTCTAATGTAGTTTACATGTATAAATCTTACTATACAAAGGAATTTCTTAAGAAATTTGAACATGAGGAATGCAAGGCTATGCCAACACATATGCATCATACTCACAATCTTGTAAAAAATGAGACAAGTTTAAAGGTAGATCGGAATGTATACATATGTATGTTATAATCACTTATTTATCTTATGACCTCTACACCTCGTATTCTATTTAGTGTATGCTTGTGTTCTAATTTTCTATCAAATCATTGGTAATTATACTTAACTTTTGTTATGAAAATATTTAGATATCTTAATTGATAATTTCTCTTAAGTTTTGTTAAGAAAATATTTAGATATCTTGGTCTGCTTTATAAGAAATTAATAAATAATAAGTCAGTAGGATTTTGTGATGCTGTGTTTATGTTGAGATAGAATTGAAAGATTTTTTTTTTTTGTGTGGAAGTTGTCAATTTCTTGGTGAAAACTAAATTTCGTGGTCAAGCAAAAGATAATCAGCTATAACATCATCAATAAATTGTAACGTTCAGTTAGTGTGGATGAAACATCAACTTGAGAATTAGTAGATAAAGTAGAGTATGATTCCCATCTTTAATGATAATATTTATGTAGTTTTTTTTATGAGAAAAAAGGATATGCATCAACAGTGTACTGTCAACCAATCACCACCATGTATTCTATCAAGTCACTCTGATATTTATAAGTTAATTATATAATATGACTTATTGATAAATTCTCATTGGATGACAGTGTAAAACTACTGTCAGTGCACTACCTTTAATCTCTTTTTTTATTAAAAAATAATAATTTTGCATTCAAGAGCTAAATATATTGAAATTAAAAAGTAATTATTTAATTTTAATTTTATTTTGCATCATTTCATTTGCTTTGTGGTAATAATTATATTCTTGATACTCAAGATAGTCTCTTATATTATTGTGCAATATCGGACACACACTTGACTTGTCAAAGAGTTTCATATGACAATTTCTGATAATTTCTATCTTAAATTATTTGTATTTTGTGTTTCTAATACTTTACTTTTCATACGAAATCACATCACTTTAGTAAGACAACTCATCCCCCATTTTATTTTCCAAAATCAAATTGGCTTATGAATGTTTTAGAAGTGTCACCATATTCCTTCTCAAAATATCTTTAACCATCTTTGCAATCATACTCTACCCCTCCCCCATTACAAGAATTTTTTAAATTTGATTTATTATAATCTATTGTGACCACCATCATCAACTAGACAAGTAATGAAACCGCGTCAATACATGCACCCCACCAAACCCAACATCACCACTAGAAAGGAACAAAGACACTCTTCGTCCTCTTCATCCTCCTCCTCACCATTCTTCATTGGTTTCAACTCCACTTATTGAAGGTTATGTTTTTGTGTGGAGAAATCACTCTTACAAATAATAATGATCACAAACTGAATTTAAACTTATTTCTCTATAAATCGAACAATCTTGACTTCAAATTCTATCAAAATTAGGATTCGTTCAATAAAACGTAACCTTAAGTTTAGTTGTCGTGTATATGATGTAATGTCTTTTATATTTTTCTCTTTTATTTTTTATTGAAATGAATTAACTATAATATTAAATTTATTTATCAATATCTGCTAATGCTTCTTCTTAGCTTTTTATTAAGTGTATAAGACTATATATGAATCAATGTATCTTAATGTTTTGTTATCATAAGATTGGGTTGCCGCCGTCGTTGGAACTCTTATTCAAGGAGTTTCAACCCCATGTCTCTCGAGGTTGTTTTTTCTAAGTCTCTGGCCAGTGGCTTAGTAAATGGATCAGCCAAATTATAATTTGTTCGTATATAGGTGAGTGGGATGATTCATTCCTTAATCATTTCCTCACAAACGAATGTCTAAGTTCTATGTGCCTAGACTTTTCATTGTACACTTTGCTGAATGCTCTTACTAAAGTGGCTTGGCTATCGCTGAATGCTCTTGCTCAATGAAACTTCCAACAGAAGACCCCTCAACCATTCTGCTTAAAAATTACATAATTAAATCGAAAGAAAATATTTTTATAAAAACTAAAATACTTAAAATATATTTTTGGTTCTCATGTATATTAGTATCCTTAAGATGAAGATTTTAACATTAAATGAATCCCTTATGACATTGCTTTGTAATAACAAAAATGCTATAAAGCAAAAACTTTGAAGCCTTGCAAACAACTCCATGCAATGTTATTCACAAGTGGAATGAACATGAACATCATGTGCCTGGAAAAATGAAGGTAATGAGTTTTCATGTTCCTATATGCTGAGTTAATTTTCTTGTTAAATTCTTGTGCATCGGTGTTGATTCTTGAGACACAACCATTCTCATGGTGACCAAATAAAGTCCTTGTAGCTGGTAGGCACCCCTATGGTGGAATTGAAGTCACTCCATTTTTCTTTCCTTCCTAATCCATACAAAAGTCCTATACGTTAACAAAGAACCACTTCAATTTTCAACTTTTCTTAACCTCTCTTAGATAACTTACAAAATCGTAACATATACCTTAACGGTGATTGCGTCGTTGATCAAAGGATTAACATAATAATTTATTTCAAAGTCACTACTTTAAGCACTCAATAAATACAATGAACATTTGATAATTGATGCAACTTTTTTACTGTCAACAACTTGTGCCAACTTGCCTTGAATTCCTTGAAATAACTTAACTGTTTGGACAACATCAATAGTTGCAGATGGTGTTTTTTTAATTTAAAAATAAACCACAATTTTAAAAAAATATAATTATAATAATTAAAAATAACATATAAAAAATATAATTATATATTAATAAAAATAAAATTTAATTATAATTATTTTAATTTTTAATCAATCTCATTTTTAATTGAATTTTTATTAGAGCATTTTTTAATTTATGCTTTTTTTATAACATTTTTTTATATTTATTAATATTAATGTAAAAGAAATCGGAATTTTCAAAATTTTGAAGCTCTTCAAAATTTAAGATCCGCACTATACAAATTCTCTTGATAGGATTGGATTTATTTAAATTTTTTTTTAGTGTTTATAAAACTTATTCATATATTGATTATTGAATTTAAAAGATATTCATAAATATTATTTAATTTTTTTGATTAATTAATTAAAAAATTTAAGTAAAAATATTAATAATAATTAATTTATTAATTAAAATAATATTTATAAATTAATTATTCTAATAAGTATTTTCAACTTATTAAAAAAATATCTTTTTATCCTAATTAGCGATACATAAGCAAATTTAGAGGACCAACAAAAACTCAAATAATATAAAATTAATAATTCTAAAACTAATTTTTAAAATAGAAAAAATAAAAATTAAAAACCATCAAATTAAAATTAAAATGATTCAAATTTATTGAAACATATAGTACAAATAATTAAACCTTGAATAAGTAAAATGTTTCCTCCTACTTATCATAAAATTGAATAATATAGAAGTGAGGATAGATAAAATAAAAAAAGTAGTGAGAAGTTCCCTTAAATAAATAAAAAATATTAGTATATCCTCATTAAATCAATTGCAGCTATCTTTAAAAAATACATAATCACTTTTTCAAACGGTAAAATAGTTTAAAATAATTTGTTTTGGTGAGTTTATTTTGAATACACAATTTTTTTATATATATAAATATAAATTAAAAATTAGAATTAAATATATCTAGTTTGAATATTTGTAAAAATAATAATAATAAATTAGTAGTATATTATAAATAAGCAAAACGTAGAGAAGAATAGTATCTTCCACACGTCGTAGACCACGTCGTCAGTGTTTCCATTAAACACCAGCTTCCCCTAAATATGTTGTTGTCTATTGTCTACTCTCTTCTCCCAACTTCTTGTTCCAGATAACAAAACACTCAGACAAAGACACGCTCTAACTTCTCCTTTTTTTTATTTCTCTCTTTTTTTTTCTTCTCCTTAATTCATTATTTAAAAAAAGTTTTATTCACCTTTTTTCTTTCTTTCTTTCTAACATAAGTACTTCAACTTCATTTCAAATCAAATCTTAGTTGTTTCCTTCTACAATTCTTACCCTTTTCTCATTTTCTCCTAGATTTTCTTTTTTTTCATTTTTCATCTTCCTTTTTTGGAATTCAATTATTTCACTTTATCAACTCATTTTCACCTTCTTTTCTTCCGTTCTTCTTCAATCTCCACTTCCTCACCATTTCTGGATTCTGCTTAGGTTTGATTCAACTGGCTATTGCCAAGATCTACACCGTCGTTTGTTTGGGGTTTGGAGTTTTGATCTTTCTGCTTTACCAAACTGAATTACCGGTTTGGATCTGGTCAACCTAGAAACAGCGCCATCACATGGCGCTGTTCAGAAGATTCTTCTACCGGAAGCCGCCGGATCGGCTTTTGGAGATCTCTGAGAGGGTTTATGGTATAGGCTTCATTTCTAAATTCGTTTAGTTTACTTTTTTTCAATGTCAATTAATTCTTTCTTTCTTTGCATACTTCACCTCATCAATTCAGGGAACTTATTACAAAGCAACTCAGTTTTTAGTTTTTGTAGTTTCTTTAATGTTTAGAACCTCTATTAGTCAACTTTAACTCATATCATTTTAAACATTTGTGCTATGGTAATGTATCAGAGCAATGTGGACTTTCCCTGAACTTAAACTTGTTTTCTCTCTTGCCATTGCCATTGTTATTTATCACTTAGGATTTTTTATTGGCGAAGTCTGGGACACTTTTTAAACTGAGTTAGTGTATGTTTGGTTTATCTTTTGGAAGACGAAAAACAATTTTAGAGGTGTAGAATTCATTTTGGAATGATTTTGAGGTGTTTGGTTCTTCTAAAGTATAATTGATTCTGAGCTTGAGTTTAAAGGTGGTTTTTAAATTGAAATTTACTGTTCAACTCAATTTTGCATAAAATTATCCAAGTATAAATCACTTTACATTCAAATTACTTTTAATCATAATCATTTTTAAATAATCAATTCACTCAAAATCAATTTTTTTCATCAAACATACGCTCAGTTGTCCTCTTAAGGCTTAACTGGCTTGCAAGTTGTATCGGTTGCTTTATTTTGCATTGTAGGAAAGTTGGTAGTTGGCAGAATGAAATGGCTTCTACTGTTAATTTGTAGTTAAGTAGGCTTGATCTTGTTATGTTTGTATAGAACAAATTAATTTCCTCTATTTACATTTTTTGGCTTTTCTAACTTCTTGTTACAATGGAAACAGTTAATGCATAATTTTTTTATGTTCTATGCTTCTGCTTTACTATATATTCTTAAGTTTTGATTATTTATTATGTTTTTTATTTTTTTATTTTTGCAGTTTTTGATTGTTGCTTCTCCACGGATGTCTTGGAGGAAGGTGAATACCGAGTGTATATGGGGGGAGTTGTGGCTCAGCTGCAGGATCACTTTCCGGAAGCTTCTTTCATGGTCTTCAACTTCAGAGAAGGGGAGAGGCGAACCCAAGTTTCAGACATACTCTCTCAGTATGACATGACAGTTATGGAGTACCCTCGACAATACGAGGGTTGTCCTCTTCTGCCTTTAGAGATGATCCATCACTTTCTTCGATCAAGTGAAAGCTGGTTGTCTTTGGAGGGGCAACAGAATGTGCTTTTGATGCATTGTGAAAGGGGAGGATGGCCTGTACTGGCATTCATGCTAGCAGGTCTTCTGTTATACCGGAAACAGTACAGCGGGGAGCAAAAGACTCTTGAAATGGTCTACAAGCAAGCTCCCAGAGAATTGCTCCACCTTTTAACTCCATTGAACCCGCAACCTTCTCAGTTCAGATATCTCCAGTATATTTCCAGGAGACATCTGGGTTCTGAGTGGCCGCCGTCAGACACACCCTTGTATTTGGATTGTCTGATTCTTAGAGACCTCCCATTATTTGATGGTGGAAAAGGTTGCAGACCTGTTGTGCGTGTTTATGGTCCAGACCCTTCAAAACCTGCCAATAGAAGTTCGAAGCTTCTTTTCTCAACCTCAAACTCCGTAAAGCATGTTCGACACTATCAACAGGTGCTGTATAAATTTACCTTATTGATACTGAATTGCGAATTCATTAGATAGAGTGTATTTTCTTAATAAAATTTCATCACAGGCAGAGTGTATGCTTGTGAAAATTGATCTCCGCTGTCGTGTTCAAGGAGATGTGGTTCTTGAGTGCATAGATTTAAAAGAAGATTCTACTGGTGAGGAGACGATGTTTAGAATTATGTTCCATACTGCATTTGTGCGGTCAAATATCTTGATGCTGAGCCGTGATGAAATTGATATTTTGTGGGATGCTAAGGATCAATATCCCAAGGACTTCAAAGCAGAGGTAAGTTATGATTATTCTTCTGCAAAAAAACATTTTCTTAAGCAGTAGGACTTGAACACATACTCATAACTGTATCAGGTGCTTTTTTTGGACGCTGATGCTGTTATACCTGATCTGAACACAGTAACGGCGGCGAGTCAAGATGCAAATGAAACAGAAAATACTTCACCGGAGGAATTCTATGAAGTGGAAGAGATTTTCAGCAATGTAGTTGATGTCCAGGAAATTAAGGCAGAGGGTGATTCTCATACTTTTCATAACAATGCAGTGAATGATGGAATTCCTAAAAGGATCTGGAGGGAGGATTCAGATCCTCACGCTTTTCTGGATTGCACACCAGATGATGGGATTCACAAACAGGTTGGAAAGATGGATTCCGGTATTAATGCTGTGAAAGATATCTCTGTTGATGATGTTAACTGCAAGTTAAATGCGAACACGGATTCAGATCCTCAGGCAGTGAAGGACATTGCCATGGATGATGGAGAAATAAAGTCAAATTCCACTGCCATAACTTATGATATGATGATACCTTTGGAAACAAAGGAAATCATTGAGGATGCTGATCGGGGATCAGCAATTATGCAGGACAAATATGATGAAGATAACGAAGCAACAGAAAAGGAATTAGATTACAAGGAAGGGCAGCCTATGCCTGATAGTTCCAAACAAAAATCTGGTAAACTACCTCCATCTACTGCTAAGAAACAAATTCCATCAAACTCAAAGCCAGGAGATACTGTTGGAAAACTAAAGGTTAAAGAAACCACTGCTTTTCAGGCAAAACAAGCTAAACCAACTGCAGTGACGAGGTGGATTCCTTCTAACAAGGGTTCTTACACAAATTCAATGCATGTATATTATCCACCGTCAAGGATTAATAGTGCACCAGCTGGACTGTCAAATATAACCACTTCAAAAGAGAAAATGGACGATATCAAAGCAAGATCCTTACCTGCTCCTTTTGGCTCTGCAGCAGCTGTTTCTACTGACATGAAAAATGACCTGAAAAGTCGGAAGGTGACCACTTCAAAATCTTTCGGCCCAGTTGTATCAGAAATTGATGCAAAATGTCCATTATCCCCGCCATCAGTTAAAGAGACATCTCTTAAGTCAGCAAGTCAAGTACAAGAACAGAGCTCAGAGCAATTGCTACAGCCTCCCGCACGGCATCCTATTCCTCCTCCTCCCCCTCCTCCACCTCCGCCTTTGCCACCACCCTTTACATCATTTAGTAGACAAGACATTAGGGTGAATTTACAGCCTGCAACTTCTCCCCCCCCTCCACCTCCGCCACCACCTCAACCCTCTTGGAAGTCTGTGGCTTCATCAATAGTTGGAGAGAATTGTGGTTCTTTATCACTCTCCCCACCCGCACTTCCCTTTGCAAGCAATGGAATAACATCAAAATTTTCTGAAGTACCTACTGTAGTGGCCCCATCAAGGCCGCCTCCTCCTCCACCACCACCACCACCACCACCACCAATCCTCCCTTCACGGCATGAAGTTTCAACCGTTCCTCCACCACCATCAACAGTACCTCCTGCAAAGCATGGAGTTTCATCAATTCCTCATTCTCCTCCTCCTCCCCCCTCATTTCCTATGTCTTCAACAAACATGTCTCCATTCCCGCCACCTCCAACTACATCTCAAAAAGCTCCACCCCCACCTCCACCTCCACCTCCACCTCATCCACCCTTTGTTAATTCATATTCAAGTTCACCTACACCACCTCTACCTCCAACTCCTTTTCGTAAGGCTCCACCACCTCCGCCTCCACCTCCTTTTGCTAATGCTCCACCACCTCCGCCTCCACCTCCTTTTGCTAATGCTCCACCACCTCCGCCTCCACCTCCTTTTACTAATGCTCCACCAGCAATGCCTCCACCACCACCTCCACCACCACCTTTTACTAGGACTCCACCAGCACCACCCCCACCTCCTCCACCCCCATTTAGTACATCTCAGTCTGCACCCCCTCCTTTTACTAGAGCTCCACCACCCCCACCCCCACCCCCACCTCTTCCTTTGTCTGGTGGATCCCCACCTCCACCTCCTCCAATGTCTAGAGCCCCTCCCCCTCCCCCTCCACCAATGTATGGAGCCCCTCCTCCACCTCCTCCGATGCCTAGAGCCCCTCCACCTCCACCTCCTCCGATGCATGGAGCACCACCACCACCACCACCACCACTTCCCGGTGGTCGAGGCCCGCCACCACCACCACCTCCTCCTGGTGGCCGAGGCCCGCCACCTCCACCCCCTCCTCCTGGTGGTCGAGGAGGCCCACCTCCACCCCCTCCTCCTGGTGGTCGAGGAGGCCCGCCTCCACCCCCTCCTCCTGGTGGTCGAGGAGGCCCGCCTCCACCCCCTCCTCCCGGTGGTCGAGGAGGCCCACCTCCTCCACCTTTTTCTGGTGGTGCACCTCCACCACCTCCGCCCTTGGGTTCTAAAGCTGCAAATATTGGCGCTGACCCAAATGGAAGAGGGCGTGGATATGCTCGCCCTGCTGTAGTGGCACCCCGACGATCCTCCTTAAAGCCTTTGCATTGGAGTAAGGTTACAAGGGCATTGCAAGGAAGTTTATGGGAAGAATTACAAAGACATGGAGAGCCGCAAATGTAATTCTTGTCCACTTTTGCATGTGCCTTTCTTAATCATTTAAATTTTGTATGTGTACACTGTTTTTCTTGTTATCGGTATTCCCATGTTTGTAATGACTGATTTCGTGTTCATTTCTAGTGCACCAGAGTTTGATGTTTCGGAGCTAGAGAAACTTTTCTCTACAAATGTTCCAAAACCCACCGATTCCAAATCTGGAGGGAGGCGCAAGTCTACTGGATCTAAACCTGACAAAGTTCAATTGGTATTCTTTTATATGAATATTAATAATATTTGATTTTTAAAATAAGGCACGTGTGAGAGGTTGTTTGATGCTATTCACTTAGTCTTTCCTTCTAGAAATGTAATTCACCATGATTTGTAGCTTTATTTCATAAAAGCTTTTCAAAGTTAAACAGTACATTTCTGTCCAAATAGGAATTTAATATCTTTAATTTTACACTTGGTGATTCGTTCCTTTAAATAAGCAGTTTTCATTGTCACCTACCTTGAATGATCAGATAATTAGTGTCAAGTGTCAACTTTTTTAAGAATATCAAGCCCACTTTTCTTTAGTTTTAATATGTAAATAAGAATATCAAGCCCACTTTGATACATAACCCATAATCATTGCTAACTGTGATGATTATCTCCACAATATCTATTGATTTACTATTGTCCCTTCAGTTCTCTGCCTCTTTTATTTTCCATGATTAAAGTTCTGATGCTTAAAGTTTTCTGAATTGTTGGGTGCATATTGACGTTTCTTTTTATTCATCAGTGCTTAAAGTCAATATTCGGTAGAAACTCATTGATTTGATCTTTATTTGGTGCTTCTAAATAACTGTCACTAGACAATAACTTTTGTGTTTGTATTATTATTTATGGGTAGGTTGACCTAAGGAGGGCCAATAATACAGAAATCATGCTTACTAAGGTTAAGATGCCACTCCCTGATATGATGGTAAGCCGATACTTTGATTTCATCTATTTGTTAATCATGCTAGATGAGTGATTTAAATCGAAGCATTTTAAATTGAAAATAAATATTCTTTTGCAAGAAGCATTGCTCTGAAAATAACTATTTTTGTTTGCATTGAGGGTGTTTCGTAAAATGTTTTGTAATTGGATTGTTATATGTTAATACTATAGGCAGCTGATAGGAGGTTTTGACAGTAACACTATTTTTTCATATCATATCTACTACAAATTTCAGACTTATGAAATTTCCACCTGTAATTTTCAGTGTCAAATATCATTTTTCCTAACATGTTAAAATGAATACTCTCAGGCTGCAGTACTAGCTTTGGATGAGTCAGTATTAGATGTTGATCAGGTGGAGAATCTCATTAAGTTTTGTCCTACCAAAGAGGAAATGGAACTTTTGAAGGTGAAGTTTAATAACTTCATCCATACTTATTTTATCTCGTTTTGACAATCATGTTTCTAGTTCGGTGCATCTGCTTTTACACAAAAATGTGTCCTCCTACTCTGATTTGTTTGCTTTGCATAATTTGATTCCTCCTCTGTTTATAATTGTTTAGGGATACACCGGCAACAAGGAGAATTTGGGAAAGTGTGAACAGGTATGCAATGATTTATTTAGCCATTGCATTATGTGTGATTGTTATTAACAGAAAATGTTAATTGTTATTAATAGAAAGTGTTAAGTAGGACATTATATGGGATATCTTTTGTGGGTTATCTTTTACTAATTGTTATTAGTAATAAAGTGTTAAGTAACACATTTGATTTGTTCATTCATCTTCGTAATTGATTTCAAAAGAATATGGAAGGAGGTGGGACGAATGATGACAGAATAATGTAGCCAGCTACCATAATTGTAGTGTGTATGAAATTAAAACTTATCCACAGATAAGTTGACCGTGTTTGGTTGGTTGTGAAAGGAAAATTGCTTTACATTGACAAATCCCCATTTTTCCCTTTAGATGTTTTGATTATAAGCCAATTCTTTTAGTTTTTTGATTTAAGTTCCTATTATATACATGTGTTTCTTCTAATCATATTATATTTATTTTGTTGTGTCAGTTTTTTTTGGAGCTGATGAAAGTGCCAAGGGTGGAGTCAAAGTTAAGAGTTTTCGCTTTCAAAATTCAGTTTCAGGCTCAGGTTTGGTGGTGTTTGTAATATTTTTCTTTATGGATTTGGTATTTTTCTTCAGTTATTATACTTTCCACTTTATGCAGGTTACCGAATTTAGGAAGAGTTTAAACACGGTTAACTCTGCCTGTGAAGAGGTACTTTGCTTAAGCAACTGCAAACATTATGCTGTTTGAATTTTTTTGACCTTGTGCATTTTTTTTCTTCTTGGTTATAGGTCCGAAAATCTACCAAACTGAAGGATATCATGAAGAAAATTCTTTTTTTGGGTAATACATTGAATCAGGGAACGGCAAGGGGTAAGTCTTTTTTAGTTGCGGCAGTTTCTTATCATTATTCATTTCTGGACATGGTAGACGGAGGTAGGCTTGATGGTGCTAGCTCTACTTTTAACATTCAGATAATCACTGGCTGTTCCTATTTGTCGATAGACAAACTTTTATATGATTCTATTAGGATTTGGATCCTCTTATGTTTGAATCAAACATGAGAGGGTCGTGTTCATCATCTCACCATTCAAATTATTGAACCCACTTATAAATTATTGAAGTTGTTAAACCTAATGAATTTTAGTGGGGAGATGATGAACATAACCCTCCTATATTATGCCCAGTTTATATTAATATGAAATGTTTTATTTTTGCAGGATCTGCAGTTGGATTTAAGTTGGATAGTCTTTCAAAGCTCACTGACACTCGTGCTTCTAACAATAAGATGACACTAATGCATTATCTCTGCAAGGTATGAGTATCGATTGCGATAAACGAAGATATCATTTGGTTGCTAACCTTTTTTTTCTCTTTTTCTAGGTGCTAGCTGAAAGGTCGCCTGGACTCCTTGATTTTCACAAAGACCTTGTTAGTCTGGAAGGTGCAACTAAGGTGATGATTTAGTTTGGTTCGATATAGCCCCCCATTCCCCCCAAAAAGATCAACTGCAGTTTACTACCCTAGTTTGTTGGTCCAGTTTCACTTTTTCCCTTGCTTGTTAAATTGAACACTAAGCATGTTCCTTCCTGTTTTAATGAGTAAGATATAAATAAGTTTTAGAAGCCACTAAGCACATTCCTTGGTTTCAAATTTGGATTCTACTTAGAGTATAAGTTCACAATATTTCTTTTAATCATAAAGTATTCAAATTAGAAACCTTAATTGACAATGCAATTGCCTATAATCACAAATTCAAGATAAATTTCACCAAGGAGCCTGCCGGATCAAGTTCCGGCAAAGACTATGGATCCAAGGAGTTATTTTGCTGATGTTGAATGTACCCATGATTTACCTATTGGTCAAAGTTGAAATGGCTATTTGCATTTTAGCCAAAAGAAAATACTTTTTGGGATAGATAGGACTTTATAACTTTTGAGTATGAGGTAATGATGTTCCTATGTGAATTGAATTGAAACATGAATTCTTTCAGATACAATTGAAATCATTAGCTGAAGAGATGCAGGCAATTACCAAGGGATTAGAAAAGGTTAAACAAGAGCTTGCTGGATCAGAAAATGATGGACCTGTGTCCGAAGTTTTCCGTAAGGTGTTTATCTTTTCTATTTTATTTTCCTTCAGGCTCTTGATTCTTCATTATATCAGCAATATATCAATAACAGTGACAAAAAAAGTTCAATTTCTAAATTAAATTCAAAGTGCCGGTTTCCCCCCATCACGGACGTAGTTGATTGTGTAGTTGTGACTATCATAATCATTTAATTGATAATGATTTCTTCAGACAATTTTTATGCGCATATGCCTATGGAATAGTGTCTATCATTCCCTTGTTTTTCATCAAAATTGACTATCTAAATACAATCTTTATATTTCTTTTTTCAACATAAACATTGTGTCAAAAAATGGAGATTGAGATCTTTGATTTTCTTTTGATCAGTGATCAAGTTTCCGTCATATTACATGGACTAATCTAATTCTACTTTATCTGGTTTATTATCTAGTTTACATTTTTTTTAATGTTCTGTTCAGACATTGAAGGGATTCATTACTATAGCTGAATCGGACGTGGCAGATCTAACAAAATTATATTCTACGGTGGTAAAATTCTTAACCATCCTTTTGGTAAATTAAGCACCAAGACAGAAATAAAATGATCCAGTAATTTGACTATGTATGGACAGGGTAAAAATGCAGATGCACTTGCACTGTATTTTGGTGAGGAGCCTGCTCGATGCCCATGTGAGCAAGGTAAATTGATCATTAATACCTATTCACAGTTTGGTATAACAAATGACCATCAGTCTTTGCTTACCGGGGACTTACTTATTTTATATATGAGATCATATTTCATTAAGTTTATTAATCTGATGCTTGTATGGAAACTGGAAAGTACATTTTCATCATCTGTTGCATTTATGGTTGGGATATGTGTATTTTGTATTCTAGAAATTAGGCTTGATGTAGAAGATAGTTTTCTTCTCTAGGGTTGCTGGTTTTAATCATTGCAGTTACTGCAACTCTATTAAATTAGGCTTGATGTAGAAGACGTTTGTATGTTCTCTTGTTTATTTCAATAATGCTAAAGCTGACTTATTTTTGTTGCTGGTTTAATCATTTGCAGTTACTGCAACTCTATTAAATTTTATAAGGTTGTTCCGAAAAGCACATGAAGAGAATTGCAAACAAGCAGAATTAGAGAAAAAGAAAGCTGAGAAAGAGGCTGAAATGGAGAAAGCTAAGGGCGTTAACTTAACAAGAAAGAGTGGAAAAGATAGTTGATGACTCGGTTCTCTGCTCCTTTGCACCGACAACCCGCTCTTACCGAAGAGCGGGAATCCAACCATGCAAGGTGAATGCTTCTGAGGCCAGTTATGACTTACGACTTTCGAAGCTTCTCTTTCCACGACGATGATGTGAAAATGAGCCTTTCAATCTTATCTATTGAAGGTGGAATAGGAAATTCATGCCAGATGGGGACCTTTGAACATACAACAAGCTTAGGGTAGGAGTTAATATTCTTTGATGGCATGCTGTTGAATGAGAATTGTATGGCCAATTGATCCTTCTTGTCAGAAGAATAGTTTTGAGTTTATTCCAAATGGGTCTTTGGATTTCTGGATCTTTCCCAAGCTAAGACATGCCATGGCGGATACTTATCATGTGGAACTTAAGCGCCCTTTTTCTTGGATCGGATGCTTACTGTGATTGCTCAATTATGCCATCTGCATCCTCCAGTTTTGTGGCAGAACATGCTTTTTGTTGCTGAAGAACTGGCATTGGCTTGTATCATTCATTTGCCTAAACTTTCTGGATTTGCAAAGCCCTGCGGCCGCAGTACGATAAAACCCTTGTACAAAGCACTAACCCTTTCCTTTAGGATCAAATTCTTTATCATCTAACATAGAAATTAGATTTCTTTTTATGGAAATTTTGGTAGATACCATCCAGAAAATTGTTGTATAGCTTCTAGGTTGAGAGAAAATAGAAATCAGGTCAATGTATTATTTGTAACTGTAATATATAAGTGAAGAGAACTAGCTAAGATCTAATTAAAATTGCAATGCAAGTTTGATTTTTTTTGTGTGAAATACAATAACCAAGTGTAAAATGTTATTGTAACATTCTGTTGTACACAAATAATTCCAAGTTTTTAACTTCCTCATAAATTAACCAGTAATTATTTTTTGTATTTTGAACCTAATGCTATTTTCTGCAATTAACTATATTCTTCATCGGGACCGCAAATTCATCGTCGGTTTTTTATACAGTCAGAAACACACTAGTAAACCATAATAACTGGTACACAATAACAAAATTAACATTGGATCATGTATCTTATTCACACTGTAAATTCTTGCCAATCTACAAAGTGGAACTTATGAAATCAAAATACAAAGCTTAAGAATATCAGAAACATTTATATAAAACACTGCAGAATATGAATTCCTCTAGCTTCTTGTCTTTGCACATAACTAAGTTGAGGATGTTCAACCGAAACTTTTCATGCCTTCAAAGTTGTTCGATTTCTTCGATCAACATGAATAAATTTGGTAAATACCTGCTATATATCTGTTTAAAACAACTGGTACAGCTTCTTTTTTCATGAAGAAAAAGCCTTGGACGAACTAATAAAATGCTACTTCATGTTACTAATTACGGTAGTTCTTCGAAATTCTTGTCGCCAATATAACCATAATTGTCCTCATGTTGAATAATCCATGATTCTGTCTTCAATCTTTTGTAAAACAAGCAGCTGACAGTAGTGTCAAGGATGATGAAGATTGAGTACAAGTACGCAATGAAAATCCCTTCTAAAACCACAAAAGGTTTTGCCTTTCCAACAATATTATATTCCCTAACAACCCTGAAGTGAAACAAGGCCTCAATAGCAGCCAAGGCAACATTCACAGGAAGTGCTAAGAACAAAGCCATTGACGTCTTTCCCCTCATCAAGATACAAGCTTTAAGAATCGCCGAGTATCCACCGTGTCCTTCCATACCAGATAGAGCAAGTGACATGTTGCATATCACAAGTGCATTGGCAAGAATCACAGAAAAGAGAACTGCTCCGGTCGCTGACATGAAGAGAACGAAACCAGGCGTCGAGTATCCAAGTGTTTCAACGAAACTGAAAGCCAAAAACATGAGACAAAAAGAAGATGCGTTTGCTGAGAGAATCAAGAAACAGTTGCAGATATATGTATGGAAAATCGGTTTGTAAAGTGCTAGGATCGACGCGAGCGAAGGAGACGAAGCTGATTTATTGTGGTTGAGTTTAAGCGCTTGAATTATCGACGCTTTAGCGAAAAGAAGAAAAGTGAGTGTGAAAGGAAGAGAAAAGATCGAACAAGTGAGTGTTTGAGAAACCTTAAGATTAAGAATATTGAACAATAACGAAGACGAAGGAAAACCCGCAGCATCAAAGAGAATCCTCAAACGGTTATAAATTTGAGGCAAAAGAGACGAAGGAGAAGGAACGAAAGCTTGCGACAAGAGTATCGTAGCCGAGAAAGGAAAAACAAGAAAAGCTATAGATGAAGTGAAATAATGATAGTTTTGAAGAAAACCATAAACCGATCTTCTCAAAATCTTGCATGAAACTTCCATATTGGAGTAATGAATGTTGAACCAAGTTGCTTCTTAGTTCAAACTATAGAATACAAGACTCAAGTATGTATAGAATATTGAGGTGTTGGTGTTTCTTTTTCTGTCATAGAAGAGTTTGTTCTTTTTTATGATAATGGTTGGTTAGAGAGATCAAAAGTTGGTGTTTTTGATGAATAGATAGGCCAACAAGAAGAAACTAACGACTTTGTATAAGGTGAAGTTGTTTGGACTTTGTTTTTAACATAGTTTTTGGACAGATCTTGAAGTTTTGTCTTGATGATGAGGGGTCTTTTTCTCATTTTTTATTGCTTAGATTATACATTATTTATTTGTAGCTTATATGATTGATGATGGCTATTGGCTACAACAACACTTTTTTCCAATTTTCTATAAATACTATATTGTAAAATCATGAGAAAATGGAGTAATGAAGTTGGTCCCATTATTCTTGAAGTTAAAGCGTCATATTAGTTTATGACATGCGTGTAAAATAAAAAGGATTGTTACACCTTGACGAAGAAGGAATGTGGGAGTTTTAATTAAATTCAGGTTGTCGTAACGGAATAAAAAGTGTTACTAATAATAAATTAATAATTAGGATAAAGTAAGAGTAAGTTTGTGATGATGCATATTGTATACCGGTTAAGGTAGGACCAGGAGGATAGTTTTGGTGCTTTTCGCATGGTTCAATTGAGGATTACGTAGCTTCTAAGAGACACAAATATGTTGTTTTTTTTCAAGTAAAAAAATAGATACATATGTGTTCCAAGATTATTGGTTTAGATTTTGAGGGCAGAACAATATTTTTTATATAATTAATAATGATTATAAAGAAATGGAAGGTAACTAAAAAAAAATTTCATGTATTTACGCAATTATAATGATTTTTAGTTTTCGTCTCAATAATTTCTTTTATAAAAATTATTAATTTATAAATACTAATAATTTATTATATTAATAACATAGTCGCGAGAAATGTGAGATAAGATATTTTTTGTCCAAAGAGAAGTTGTGGTCATTAATTGACCCGCACCCTCCTTGAAAATAGAGATTCAACTGTCTACCATTGTTTAGATTGACAATGATCGTTTTCAAGAGAATCCTGGGTCTAAAAGGTCTCTATAAATACATCTTCTTTAGGGGGAGAAAGACAGATCTTAAGCCATACATATCACACCCTATATAGGTTTATACCTAAGCACACCACTCAATGACATAACCCCTCACTTCACGTGAGCATACTCTTTAAACCACCGGAAAACACCACCATACAGAGATTCTCGCTGCCGTGGGCAAATCCTAACCACCATACAACGTAATATACATGCTAAGATCTCTGAGCCCCCATTCCCTTGCAGGAAAAACACCCACACATGTAATTTTTTACCAATACAGTGAAGTGTAATACTCCATTTTCTTTAAATTATTTATTTAATTGAGTTCATGTTTTAAATTCTTTATTTAAATAAATTTTATATGTATTTGATTGATGATTTGGTAGTTTGGCATGTTTATGCTATTTTGGGATTGGTAGAGAGGTGTTTAGCTATTTAATTAAATAATTAAATAATACTATAATTAAATAGAAAGTAGAGATTTTTGGTGGAAAATAGAAATTTTGAGAAAAAATAAGATGAGTTGTGAGAATTATAATAAGTTGGGGCCAATGCACAATTATTAGAAGATTAAATTAGGTTTTTAAATAAAAAGGGCTTAGAAAACCTAAGAATAGTCAGTACGTATTATTTGGGAAAAAGACATAAAGTGAGAACAAGAGTTTGAGAGGAATCACCATAGCCAAACTTAGAGTTGTTGTTGGAAATCCAATGTATGGGGAGGGGGGATTACTCTAAATATGGTGTTAATTGCATGATGGATAAGGAGAAGTCCTTAATCTCCATTAGGTTTTTCCTATTTTTTCCATTGTTGAATGTTTGATGATATGGATGAAACCGTTGTGATAATATGATATGGTTGATGTAATTAATCATGAATTTCGTGTGCTGATTTATCATGAAAAATGAGATGTTTGTATTCACAAAAGTGGTATGAGTTGTGTCCATATGGTTGACATGAATGTGATGAGTAAAGTGTTAAAACTTGTGATTAATTGATGAAATTGTATGTTAATCGATAGGTACATGATGTGGTAAGGATAACATGTTATTTCTCTGATGTTTTTGATCGATTGGAGGGTATGGGGTGAAAAACCAGAGTTATGAACTGAACTCCATAACAAAACACGAATTCTGCTTTCTGCAACCAGATGATGGACGCCATCTGCGTGATAACTTCGTCGTCATGCGCTTTAAGATGCTGACGGACATCAGCCATCTGACGGGGAGACCATCATGGTCTCCAGGAAAGCGTTGGGTCTTGACAGCCGTCACAGGGGTGACAATTGAGGGAAAAGGGTGATGACGGGCGTCACCCAAGTGACATGCTACTGTCATTATGTCAATGGATGCGTTTTGGGCTGCTGAGTTAGATTTTTGATGTTGTTTTATCTTGCTTTCGATGTTTGGCTGCTGTTTAGTGTGTTTTGATGAATTTTGGTTGATTAATTGAATTGTTTGATTGATCTAATGATATTGAATTGTGTTGATGAAAATATAATTATGTGATGAACATATAATTGAGATTATGGTGGGTAGCTCACCTGTGGGGACTATTTTGATGTTGTTTAGATGTGGAACTGTAAATATGCCGTTGAGTTATTGTGATTGTGCATTATATTGTACATGCATCATATATTGTCGTTGTTGTGAAAGAGGCGAATCACAAGTTCAGATGTTGGGATTAGTGATTTGTCCTGAGCTCAGATGAGGAGGCTCAATGTTTAGATATTGGAAACCGATTTGTATGAATAACCTTTGTTGAGTTGGTACCACATGCATGAGTTGAGTCGTTGTTGCATTGTATTACATAAAGGTTGTGCAAATAACTTGTTTTAGGTGTTGTTGAGTAGTTGTTGTATTGATTTATGTAATAGAAATGTATGAAGGTTATGGTTTTCCTATAGACCACCCTTGCATTATTTTGCACCATTATATATTTTGAGCGTATTCTCACCCATTTGATTTGTTGTGGCGTTCTTGGTCCTTCTTGGGATGCATACAAACATATAGATGAGTAACTGCTTTAGTGATGAAGGATGACATTGATTCTATTCTTCTTTTCCAGTTTTATGCATTTTAGGTTTCCGTTTCTCTGATCTATAACACTGGGCATGCAAATGTTATGTTTTATTTTATTCTGAGTTATTGTTGCAAGATTAAATGTTATAACTCCTGGTTTTGAGTTGTTTTGATGTTGAAGGCGTATTGTGTTAGATGATAGGCTTCGATCTAGAGGAGGGTGAATAGATCACTAGTTAAAAACTTTAACAAAAAATAGTTTTGAAAAATTTATGGCGAGCAAAAGTAACCCGGATCGAATCGTCTAATCGAACCTCCACCAAAAAACTCGGCTATGCGTATATTGACTAAAGGTGATGATAATGACAACAAATTAATCCTAACATTTTTAATTACAATCAATTGAGTGCAATAATACAAGTAGAAACTATTTCCAATGATAAAACATACAAAAATACAATTAAGTCAAATTATCTAACACCTTGTGTACAATCAATTTCATTTCAGATTATGTATGATTTGCAAATCCAATCACAATCTAATTGATTGTGATCTATTCGACAAAACCTCTTTCAAAAGGTTTATAAAAAATTTATCCAAACATAATGATCATACAATTGATGAATTTAACAATTTGCAAGTGAAAAAAAAAGAGATAGATAGATAGATAGATAGAGAGAGTACACAAGGATTTATTTAGAGAGTTCCCCAATCGACCTCGCTATGGGTACGTCTTCCCTCAATTCGAAATTGAGTTGAGATAATGAAATTAACCTTACTTTGCAAAAGCAGAGTACAAGAGAAATATGTCAATCTAACCATGCAAACCCTAAGTTTGATGTTGATTCTGACAATTTGTCTTCCCTTGATCAAGTAACTCAACAATGCCAATTTGATTCACCGTCTCATGCTACTTCTTTGCGAAAAACCCCTTGTTCTTCAAAGATTTCACTCGATCGAATCCAAATTGAGAATTGTTGTAACCCAAGATTTACCAATATGATCCACCTTCCCACGCTACTCCTTTGCAAGAACCTTCCATTCTTCAAAGCCTTCACTCGATCGGATCCAAATTGCATAACCTTGTCCAAAACCTTCAATTCCCTAATTGATCTTGAAGGAAAACCCCAACTCGGTTTTCTTATTTGAAACCCTCAAAGATCTCAATCCAATTTACAATTCAATCAACCTAAATTGGACGTTATCAATCGATTCTAGATGGAACCCAAACAAAGAATGAATATGTGTAATTTGTTTATGTGTATGCATAAAATGAGGTTAAAGATGATGAGAGCACTTTAAAATCCCGGTTTTATGTAGGTTTACTCTACAACCTTACTAGAAATGATGCATGTATGAAGTATATATATGCATGCAAGTATGAAGCAAAAGGAATGTAAAAGGAATAGAAAACAATGAAAATTTCAATATTTTTAATGTATGTGTCGACCTATGTAAATCATTTGTCGGCACATACGATGCATGTGTCGACCTGTAAAGGCGACACATCAAGCAAAAACTTACAGACTTTAAAAATGAGTTGCATGTGCCAGACCGAAGCTCGTATGTGTCGACCTATAGAAAATTTTGTTTTCTATGTGTCGACCTATAACAAGTATGTGCCGACACATATACTGTTTTTCACATAAAAATCAGTTTTTGATGCATGAAACCTTTTCTTTGACGCATGAATCTTTTTTAAACCTTTTCCAACATGTTGTTATGCTTCCTAATGCTAAGATGCCTAGTTAGACTCAGAGGATACCTTCCAATATACATAAACATTAATGTATCCTAGTTTTGACATCATACAAAATACATCTAACGAAAAGTTACACTCACATACTCCCCCTTTACGATGATGGAAAAACCGGAGACAATGCGTTTCGTGTCTTCAGGAAGGCTCCCCCTTAATGTATGCATCATAGCTTCATAGCTACATATGCTTCTCCCCCTTTGATAGCATAAAAAAGAAACAAAGAAAACCATTAGCATTATCACATAGATACAACATATCACATATACAATATACCATACAAAAGCGTTTGCAAAGAAAGAACGTGCACTCACATACACAACATACATGAAGACACGCAAATTGAATTTAACACAACATAAACAGAAGCACAACATTACAATATTGTCATCAAGGGTAATACACATATCAAAACTATTGTCTCAAATTTAAAAAATAGTAACATTGTCAAGACCTAACTAAAAGCAAAACAAACCAACAAAAATGATGCATGGTGACTCAATAAGAAATGCTCCACAAGAAATGTGACTAAAATACACAAAAACTTAGCACTTCATCGTCCTCCACGGCCCCTAGAAATTGGCCTCACTCCATGATGCCAACCTTGCCTATCATTACCAAAATTATGATCCAAGAAATCACAAATTTCTTTGTATAATTGAGCATAATGGTAATGTTTCTCGTTCTGAGAAGAGATCATATGATTAATCCTAGCAATCATAGTTGCATTATTTGCATCCATCTCATTGCACATAGACACAAGACTCTATGTCACATAAGAAGAAAAGGCTTCAAAATTGGCATCTTGTGCAGTCATGTGCTCTTGCATTAGACAAAGTCTCTCCACTTGACCAGCCTCAAAGGCATCTCGCCTCCGACAATCTTCCTCATGACGCTCAACTTACCTAAGCTGCATGTTTTGTAGCATAGTCATGATGGAAGAAGGATCACCAAATCCAACACCAAAGCTATTACCATAATCATCCTCATGAGTAACATCTTGCATACAAGCATCACCTTGAGGAACATCATTAGAAGTACCAATTGGTTGATCATCAACCATATGTGTCTCAGCAGCATCATACCAAACTCAACAGGATCATCAAAATTATATATCTTCCTACCATTGTTGCTCATACGAAAGTAGTACACCCGACAGTTTTCATCCCAAAAGTATCCCATGTTGGTTAGGGTACACTGGGAGAATTCTTGAGTCCGACTTAGAGATCTATACTGAAGATTCGGCATCCCAATGTTGAAATAGTTCAAGATCTTGGCAATCATGGAGACATAACAGAATGAAGTTCCTTTGTTGTAGTCTTTAATGGAGAATATTTAAGACACAAAGTAATTTGCCTAATTAATCTTAATCTTGTTCAAAAGGATATAGACCAGATGAATTTCAACATTGTCTATTCTTGAGAACCCACCATTCTCTGGGATCAACACATGAGAAACCAGCCACATCAAAATCCTAGGAACCATTTTCAATTGACCAATTGTTATAGGATTATAGAAATCATTATAACGAGGAGCCTTAAGTGACTGATTTAGATGTAAGTTCCACTTAAAGTCACAATGAAGGTTGATATCCATTACCAATGGTTCAACATCCGCACCAACAATAATAATCCCAAATAAAGACTTCCAAAGATCATCAGTAAACTCATAAACAGTGTTACCTATGGTAAAATTGGATGATGAATCACACCTATCATGTATCCTAGAGTAGAACACACAAATGAGGTCTTCGTTATAGTCGTGCGGAAGCTTCAGAAGGTAATCATTTTGTTGATGCTCAACAAGACTCACACCATCTGGATGTCCAAGCAACCAACCACAATAGGTTTCCAAACATATTATTTCACAACAAGTCGGTGTTGGTGTTTTTCCTCAAATTACTCAACACACCTAGTTGAAACCAATGAAAATGTTGTTTCCAGAACTATAGCTGATGTAGTAGCCGTACCCTTGCCTTTAGAATCACCCTTGGTTCTTGCAAGCTTAGGTGCCATGGAGATTTTCTCAAACATAATTCACATGCCAAGTGTTTGATGGAATGCGCGAGCAAGAAGTGAAGATGTTTGAGAGATAAATGATTACCCACAAACACAAACCAGAGAAACAAATACAACAAAGCACAAATATGTGAAGGAAAACAAAAAATGAGTGCAAATTTGGAGTTTTGAAGAATTTGGGTGAATGAGGGTTTTATAGGATGAAATGAGGAAAATGAATGAAAATGCTTAATGATTTGTTGGAGATTTAAATATGGATGATATATGGTGAATGAATCTAAGAGGAGTGGATGCCAATTTAAGTGTTTGCAAGACTCGAGATGAATTGAAAAAGTTGAGGAGATGAATTACATGTATGAGAGGGAATGAGAAATGAAGTGAAATGATCCAAAAAAGCCTTATGTGTCGACCTCTTAGAAGCATGTGTCGACCTGAAAAGACCACGAGTTGACGCATACTGAAACAAATTTGAAAATTTTGAAAAATTAATTCTATAGGCCGACCTATACAAACATGAGTCGACACATACTGAACCAAATTTGAAATTTTTTGAAACTTGTTTTCATGTGCCGACCTATACTAAACATGAGTCGACACATGTGATCCAAATATTGAAAATTTTGACACATATGATTTTGGAATCACTTTGGAAGACTCAAATTGCCACATGCATAACTAGTTTATAAGAGACACATGAAAATGATTATTTTTCATGATTTGCTAGCCAATAACAGGCAAACACATAAATGTAAGCATGGAATATTAAAATATATAGAATACATGTGAAGATATTTAGAATGATGCGATTATAAACATATTAAATGAAACACACAATGATTATCGCTTTGAAAATTTTGAAAATGAACACTCATAACATGTATCACACACACAACATATCACATACCTTTGAAAATTAAATAGGTAAAAGAAAGGACTTACTTATAAAGCGAAAATTGAAACGATATTACCTCACCGTACGAATAACGGAGGATGCACTTGCATTCCACAAGGAACTCTTGAACGGAAGTTGGAATAAATGTAAAATGTGCCACAAAATTATTTGACATTAAACACTCTTACCACTTTTCACTTTGACAAAGTACTAGATAATGTGATTTGTAATGTATCAAAGAAGATTATTGATTCGACGATCATCCTTTTGATTGGACTTTCACTCTTGTCATTTTCATGATAACTATCTCACTCCTCCTTGTAGCACCCTTCTAAGATACCCCAATAATTAATTAATTCAACAAAATATAAATCAGAGTAGATATGCAATTTAAGGGTGTCACACTTGACACTTCACACCATTCACCATAATAATTTGTCATGCTCATTTATTAATCAAAATAAAACATTGCACAATTCGCAGCGGATAGAGATCTAATCAATCATGCAAACCATGTAACACATTACATGTAAAGTTGTTAAACAACCAAAATGAAAACAAGGTAAAACATCCCGTCCCGATGTTACATCTACCAGAGCATGACCCACTAAGGAACTACACTAGACTCCAAGCACTAGCTTCTACTCAATCACTGCTCGTTACCTGAAACATAGTTGTAAGGGTGAGTTCCTCAAACGATATAATAAGCATTATAAAATATCATGTAATGCTAAGTAAATTAACACATTTCATCACCCTAAT
Organism: Lathyrus oleraceus; assembly: GCF_024323335.1. Lineage (NCBI taxonomy): Eukaryota > Viridiplantae > Streptophyta > Magnoliopsida > Fabales > Fabaceae > Lathyrus > Lathyrus oleraceus. Next base: position 106,333,917 of record NC_066582.1, read on the forward strand.
CATATCACACATTCAGCAACGGCAACATCAACTCATAATCATACTCAACGCAACACAACACAAAACACACGTATAATATTGGAATACATCCATTCATATTATACGTCATACATACATTATGCAATGAGACTCCATGCATGCGGTACCGACTATTCGTGAACACATAGTTCAACCTCACCGATCAAACCCAGATACGGCTACCAAGCTCACTAGTCCCACTCATTTGAGACCTAGTGACTCACTCACTAATTCCTCACCATGGGAATTAGCTACCACCCCAAGGGCTATGCTATGCACGCTAAATCACCTAGCATGCAAACATCAACAACAATCCACAATGGACATATGCTCACACTCTAAGCCATAAACAGTCCATCCACAATTGCATACATAATAGATATATTCACAACATTATGCATACCATCATACATCATCAGCATGTTTATCACAGAATCATATCATGTCATGCCAAATAATAATTCACAGTATTAGCACACTCTACTAATACCTATACTGCTCAAAACAACGGGAAATGATCCCTAATATATCATACATCAGCTAAATTACATCACTCAGCTGAAACAACCAAAACTGCACAACAACAGCTCAGACAAAATTCAACTTCTGCCCATACGCGTATAGCCTGTCTCATACGCGTATGATACGCGTACCCCTTCTCCCATACGCGTACCAACAAAGACAAAACTATGTTAGAACATCATCTTCTTCATTCATACGCGTATGGCCTCACTCCATACGCGTACCAGGCCATCTCATACGCGTATGGCCTAGTGTCATACGCGTATGACCAGGAACCAAATTCCAGATCTGCTATGGGTTTTTCTCTGCTACGAGATTTCTCAAATCCAACCTTCCACAGTCCAATTTTTACACAACATTCGTTCATATTATCTAACACAGATCATACCCATTCAATTTCACAATTTCTAACCTTATTACAATCTAATTCCTACGAATTTTCTTCAATTATAGACCCATATCTCATTCATCCATAAATTCACAATTTGCAACATTCATCATCCTAATTAGAGTCGATTCAATGGTTTATTACTACCTATTACATGTTAACCCATAATACCCATTAAACGACGATAAACCCCCTTACCTGAGTTAATCCGGCAAATCCTTCTTTGACCTTCAACAATCGTGAATTCTCCTCTTGAGCCCTAGCCTCTTCTTCTCCCTTTCTCAGTTTCTTCTCTTTCTCCCAATCTTTACGTGTTCTCTGTTTTCACGTATAAAACCCTTTTTACCAAATGGGACTCTTTACTGATTCCAACTTTATTATTCCAATAATAATAATCCAATAATATTCCAATTATTTAATTAAATTAATAAATATACTATTAACTTAAATTAAATAATTATCATTTTTTATCGGGGTGTTACAACTCTCCCCCACTAAAAGAGTTTTCGTCCTCGAAAACATACCTCAAGCGAATAACTCTGGATAAGACTCCTTCATCTGACTCTCAAGTTCCCAAGTCACATTGCCACCTGCTGGTCCTCCCCAAGCTACCTTTACCAAAGCAATCTCTTTACCCCGCAACTGCTTCAACTCTCGATCCTCGATCCTCATAGGTGATGTTTCAACAATCAGGTTATCTCTCACCTGTACATCATCTACTTGGACCACATGCGACGGATCAGGAATGTACCTCCTCAACTGAGACACATGAAAAACCTCATGCAAATTCGCAAGTGACGGCGGTAAAGCGACACGATAGGCTACCTCTCCTATCCTCTCCAAAATCTGATAAGGACCAATAAATCGAGGTGTCAACTTCTTCGACTTCAAAGCTCGACCAACCCCAGTTATCGGAGTAACACGAAGAAACACATGATCTCCCTCTTGAAACTCAAGTGACTTCCTCCTCTTGTCGTGGTAACTCTTCTGACGACTCTGAGCAATCCTCATCTTCTCTCCTGAATCATCTTAATCTTTTCCGTAGTTTGTTGAACAATCTCCGGTCCAACCACAGCACTCTCACCGGACTCATACCAACATAAAGGTGTCCGACATCTCCTACCATACAAAGCTTCAAACGGTGCCATACCAATGCTCGAATGAAAACTATTGTTGTAGGTAAACTCAATCAAAGGTAAATAACAATCCCAAGCACCTCCCTTTTCCAAAACACAAGCCCTCAAAAGATCCTCCAGTGACTGAATCGTCCTCTCAGTCTGACCATCAGTCTGCGGATGATATGCAGAACTCAATCTCAGCTTAGTTCCCAAAGCCCTCTGCAAACCTTCCCAGAACTTCGATGTAAATCTAGGATCTCTGTCCGAAACAATACTCGACGGAATACCATGCAAACTTACAATTTTCTCAATGTACAACTCAGCTAATCTCTCTAACGGATAATCCATTCTGATCGGAATGAAATGAGCCGATTTTGTCAATCTGTCAACAATCACCCAAATAGCTTCAAAATTCTTAATTGTCCTCGGTAAACCAGAAACAAAATCCATACTGATACTATCCCACTTCCACTCTGGAATAGCCAACGGTTGCATTAGCCCAGACGGCTTCTGATGCTCAATCTTTGACTTCTGACAAGTCAAACAAGAATAAACAAAACTCGCAATTTCTCTTTTCATTCCCGGCCACCAAAATAACTTTTTCAAATCATGATACATCTTCGTAGCCCCAGGATGAATACTCAGGCCACTACGATGTCCTTCCTCAAGAATACTCTTTTTAAGTTCGGTAACATCCGGAATACACACCCGATTACCAAATTTCAAAACACCATTCTTATCAACTCTGAATTCACCACCTTGACCTTGATTCACTAGAGTCAACTTATCAACCAAAAGCATATCGGATTTCTGACCCTCTCTAATCTCATCCAGAATACCACTCGTTAACTTCAACATTCCCAATTTATCACTATTGTGAGTACTCTCACACACCAAACTCAAGTCTCTAAATTGCTCAATTAAATCCAATTCCTTACCCATTAACATAGACATATGCAATGATTTCCGACTCAATGCATCAGCCACTACGTTTGCTTTACCCGGATGGTAATTCAAACCAAAGTCATAATCCTTCAGAAATTCTAACCATCTCCTCTGTCTCATATTCAGCTCTTTCTGATCAAACAAATACTTTAAACTTTTATGGTCACTGAAAACCTCAAATCTTGACCCGTACAAGTAATGCCTCCATAACTTCAGAACAAATACCACAGCTGCCAACTCTAAATCGTGTGTCGGATAGTTCCTCTCATGAACCTTCAGTTGTCTCGAAGCATAAGCTACAACCTGCTTATTCTGCATCAAAACACCACCCAAACCCAACAATGAAGCATCACAGTAAACCTCAAATGGTTCCGACGGACTTGGTAATATCAGAATAGGAGCAGTAGTTAACCTTCTCTTTAACTCTTGGAAACCTTCTTCACACTTTGAGTCCCAAACAAACGCTTGCCCCTTTCTAGTCAACATCGTCAACGGTAACGCCAACTTAGAAAATCCCTCAATGAATTTCCTATAATAACCTGCAAGTCCAAGAAAACTCCTTATCTCAGAAACTGACTTCGGAGCTTCCCACTTAGATACCGCTTCTATCTTAGAAGGATCAACATCAACACCACCTCTTGAAACCACATGACCAAGAAAACTAACCTCTTCTAACCAAAATTCACACTTGGACAGTTTAGCAAATAACTTCTTTTCTCGTAGAACTCCTAAAACCACTCTCAAATGTTCAACATGCTCTTCTTCAGATTTCGAATACACCAAAATATCGTCAATAAACACCACAACAAACTTGTCTAGGTACGAATGGAAAATCCTATTCATATACTCCATAAATACCCCAGGCGCATTAGTCACACCAAAAGGCATTACAGAATACTCATAATGTCCATACCTTGTTCTGAAAGCAGTCTTCTGAATATCCTCAGTTTTTACACGTATCTGATGATACCCCGATCTCAAATCTATTTTGCTGAACACACTCGCACCAACCAACTGATCCATCAAATCATCAATCCTCGGCAAAGGATACCGATTCTTGATCGTCACTTTATTCAGTTGCCTGTAGTCCACACACAACCTCATCGTACCTTCTTTCTTCTTAACCAATAACACTGGTGCGCCCCACGGTGACACACTCAGACGAATAAATTTCTTATCCAACAGATCTTCCAGCTGACTCTTCAATTCAGTTAACTCAACAGCAGACATACGGTACGGAGCCATCGATATCGGCCTAGTACCAGGTACCAAATCAATCGAGAACTCAACTTCACGCTCAGGCGGTAATTCATTCACTTCTTCAGGAAACACATCAGGAAAATCACACACCACGGCTAGATCGCAAATCACCAGTTTATCTTTAGCCTCCAAAGTCGCTAACAGCATAAACAACTCTGCCCCATCTGCTACTGCCTCATTCACCTGCCTTGCTGATAGAAACAAACTCTTTCCTTCCTCAATCTTAGGAAAGATCACATTCTTATCAAAACAGTTGATATAAACTCGGTTAAACACCAACCAGTTCATACCCAGGATAATATCAATCTGCACTAGGGGAAGACACACGAGGTCCATCCCAAAGTCTCTACCAAAAATACTCAAAGGGCAATTTAAACAAACTGAAGTAGTAGTCACTGAACCCTTCGCAGGAGTATCAATCACCATACTCCCATGCATCTCAGATATCTCTAATTTAAGTTTCACAGCACAATCCAAAGATATAAAGGAATGAGTCGCACCTGTGTCAATAATAGCTACAAGAGGAAAGCCATTAATATAACACGTACCTCAGATCAAACGATCATCTGCAGAAGTCTCAGAACCCGATAAAGCAAAGACCTTGCCTCCCGACTGGTTCTCTTTCTTCGGCTTAGGACACTGTGGACTGATATGGCCCACCTCTCCACAGTTGAAACAAGTCATAGTCTTCAACCGACACTCTGCAGCCAAGTGACCACCTTTGCCACACTTGAAACACTTCTTCTCAGTACTGGTACACTCATGGATACGATGTCCAGCCTGACCACATCTGTAACACTTAGCAGGGGCACTGGGGTCTCCCCCACTAGGTCTCTTCATCCCACTCTGTCTCTGGAAACCTTTGCCAGCTGCATACGGTTTCCCACGATCATTCTGATTCTTGCCTTTCCTATCAACCCTCTGCTGATAGCTCTCCGCTCTGGCCTTGGTATCCTGTTCAAAAATCCTGCAACAGTCCACCAAGTCAGAAAACACTCTAATCCGCTGATACCCAATAGCCTGCTTGATCTCGGGACGTAACCCGTTCTCAAACTTCACACATTTTGAAAATTCTCCAGTAGCCTCATCATAGGGAGTGTAATACTTCGACAGCTCTGTGAACTTAGCAGCATACTCAGTAACAGACCGGTTGCCCTGCTTCAATTCTAAGAACTCTATTTCTTTCTTTCCTCTGACATCCTCTGGAAAGTATTTCCTCAGGAATCTCTCTCTGAACACCGCCCAAGTGATCTCAGCACTCCCAGCAGCTTCCAACTCAGTGTGGGCAGCAACCCACCAATCATCTGCTTCCTCTGACAGCATATGCGTACCGAACCTGACCTTCTGGTTATCGGCACACTCAGTCACTCGGAAGATCCTCTCGATCTCCTTCAACCACTTCTGAGCACCATCTGGATCGTATGCTCCCTTGAACATTGGAGGATTGTTCCTCTGGAACTCACTCAGTTGACGAGCAGCTCCCATTCCCACAACATTCGGATTCCCTCCAAGTACTCCAGCTAGCATACCCAGAGCCTCAGCAATCGCAGCATCGTCTCTACCTCTTCCAGCCATCTCTATTCTGAATTAATCCAACAAGCTAAAATAATAAGTACTGATAGGGTTACACAACACCTATCACATACAGGGAAACAGAATAATTACGACTCGACTCGACCGACTATGCTCTGATACCACTAATGTAACACCCTTCTAAGATACCCCAATAATTAATTAATTCAACAAAATATAAATCAGAGTAGATATGCAATTTAAGGGTGTCACACTTGACACTTCACACCATTCACCATAATAATTTGTCATGCTCATTTATTAATCAAAATAAAACATTGCACAATTCGCAGCGGATAGAGATCTAATCAATCATGCAAACCATGTAACACATTACATGTAAAGTTGTTAAACAACCAAAATGAAAACAAGGTAAAACATCCCGTCCCGATGTTACATCTACCAGAGCATGACCCACTAAGGAACTACACTAGACTCCAAGCACTAGCTTCTACTCAATCACTGCTCGTTACCTGAAACATAGTTGTAAGGGTGAGTTCCTCAAACGATATAATAAGCATTATAAAATATCATGTAATGCTAAGTAAATTAACACATTTCATCACCCTAATCATATCACACATTCAGCAACGGCAACATCAACTCATAATCATACTCAACGCAACACAACACAAAACACACGTATAATATTGGAATACATCCATTCATATTATACGTCATACATACATTATGCAATGAGACTCCATGCATGCGGTACCGACTATTCGTGAACACATAGTTCAACCTCACCGATCAAACCCAGATACGGCTACCAAGCTCACTAGTCCCACTCATTTGAGACCTAGTGACTCACTCACTAATTCCTCACCATGGGAATTAGCTACCACCCAAGGGCTATGCTATGCACGCTAAATCACCTAGCATGCAAACATCAACAACAATCCACAATGGACATATGCTCACACTCTAAGCCATAAACAGTCCATCCACAATTGCATACATAATAGATATATTCACAACATTATGCATACCATCATACATCATCAGCATGTTTATCACAGAATCATATCATGTCATGCCAAATAATAATTCACAGTATTAGCACACTCTACTAATACCTATACTTCTCAAAACAACGGGAAATGATCCCTAATATATCATACATCAGCTAAATTACATCACTCAGCTGAAACAACCAAAACTGCACAACAACAGCTCAGACAAAATTCAACTTCTGCCCATACGCGTATAGCCTGTCTCATACGCGTATGATACGCGTACCCCTTCTCCCATACGCGTACCAACAAAGAGAAAACTATGTTAGAACATCATCTTCTTCATTCATACGCGTATGGCCTCACTCCATACGCGTACCAGGCCATCTCATACGCGTATGGCCTAGTGTCATACGCGTATGACCAGGAACCAAATTCCAGATCTGCTATGGGTTTTTCTCTGCTACGAGATTTCTCAAATCCAACCTTCCACAGTCCAATTTTTACACAGCATTCGTTCATATTATCTAACACAGATCATACCCATTCAATTTCACAATTTCTAACCTTATTACAATCTAATTCCTACGAATTTTCTTCAATTATAGACCCATATCTCATTCATCCACAAATTCACAATTTGCAACATTCATCATCCTAATTAGAGTCGATTCAATGGTTTATTACTACCCATTACATGTTAACCCATAATACCCATTAAATGACGATAAACCCCCTTACCTGAGTTAATCCGGCAAATCCTTCTTTGACCTTCAACAATCGTGAATTCTCCTCTTGAGCCCTAGCCTCTTCTTCTCCCTTTCTCAGTTTCTTCTCTTTCTCCCAATCTTTACGTGTTCTCTGTTTTCACGTATAAAACCCTTTTTACCAAATGGGACTCTTTACTGATTCCAACTTTATTATTCCAATAATAATAATCCAATAATATTCCAATTATTTAATTAAATTAATAAATATACTATTAACTTAAATTAAATAATTATCATATTTTATCGGGGTGTTACACTCCTCACGTCACATCGTCTTAGGTTGATCAATCCCTTATTTTATATTCTTGAGTATGTCTTTTGAAGATGAACCTAAATCATGAAACAAAATGCCTTTTCCGATATTTCTCGGATAGGAAACGTTAAACGTAATCTACACACTTTTACCAATTAATGAATACAATTTGTTGACATCCTTGGTCACACAACCCTTCTTCCTTGCCAGAAATTAAAATAATTAGGGAGATGTCACCCACCACATGTCTTGAGCATCCACAAACGAGATCCCATACTCTCTTCATAGAGCCAAGACATTTATCCTGCAAGATCAACAAAAAGTTCTCGGTACCCAATCTTCATTGGGTCTTTGAGGGTGAGTGAAATCTTGGTTGAATTTAGGCAACCATTTAAAAACACCTTTAGGAACAAGAAGTCTCAAAAACTTGCATTTTTCAATAATGTGACCTTTCTTGCAACAATAATGACAAGTTAAATTGTGAGAAGAGTGACTTTTGTTATTTTGATCCTTTTCAACAAAGCTATACCTCCTATAAGGATTATAAGAAGGCATCTTATATTTAGTATTATCAATAACAAAAGTGACCTTTGGTTGTAATGCCTTATCCAATTTAGCTTGAAGATTATTTACCTCCTTTTTCCAAATGTGACAAGTTTCACAACCAAACCATGAAGTTTCCTTATCCTCATTCTTATCTTTTAGAATATCTACTATAGATTTCTTAAGAGCTTCCATATTCTTTTCAGTTTCTAAAACTTTAGCTTCTAAATGTGAAAAGATTCATTTGTTTAAAGCTAATATTTTAAAAGCATATACAACTTCTCTATGTAGATTTTTAAAAGCTTTTTGTAATTGAGAATAAGATAATTCATTAGTAGATTCAATATTAGAATGAATTACAATCTTCTTCTTCTTTTTGTTAGTCATGAAGCAAAGCTTGGACAACTCGAGACTTAAATTTGAGTTTTCACCACTTGAAGAACTACTATCACTCTGCCAAGCAACATAGGCTCTTATAGACTTGCTAGATTTATTGTGATAACCTTTCTTTTTGCCTTTCTTGCTCATAGGACACTCTGTCCTATAATGACCGACTTTTCCACAATTGTAGCATGAACTTCTAAATTTACCAAGGCAATGTTATGTAGCTAAGAATAGTTTGAAGAAAGTTAAAAAGGAAAGGGATCATTATAGGGTTGGTCAGAAGGACCAGGGAAGACCAAGTCATCAGTTTAGGCCTAGACCCCAGCCTTTCAAGGGGAAACAAGTGCAAAATGTAATACCTCCTCCTCCTCCTATTTGCTATAGGTGTAATAAGAATTATTATAGAAGTTGTGCCGTCGGAGGAATGAGATATTATCAGTGTCAAGGAGTAGGTCATATGGCTAGGGATTGTCTTTAGAATAAAACTAAAATGCAAGGAAAAAGTATTTGTCGGGTTTATACTTTGGATGCAAGGAAGGATAAGGGTAACAATGTGTTGATTGCCGGTACGTGTCATGTAAATGGTCATCCTTGTTTTGTATTGTTTGATTATGGAGAAACACACTCTTTTGTGTCGATTCAATCTATGAAGCGTCATGGTTTGAAAGCAATTCCTTTGTCTCCTCATATGGTGATGACTACTGCCCTGGATGATATTGTAGAGACACCGTTGATTGTGAAAATGGTTCACTATCGGTGAATGGTAGAGTTTTTCAGATTGATCTTATATGTTTACCACTTAATAAGGTTGATGTGATTTAGGGGATGGATTGGATTTCTGCCAATTCAGTATTTGTTGGGTGTGAAGAGAAATCAATTATCATTCCACCTAGTGAAGCTACTCTAAAGGATGTATTGACTCTTATTTTGGAAGGTACGATTGGCACGGTTGGTCTCTTGTTTGAAAAGGAAAAGTTTGTTCTCTTGGTTCTCACCAAGGAATCAAGTGATGATTTAAAGGTTGCACAAATTCCTATAGTTTGTGAATTTCCAGAAGTTTTCCCTGAAGATGTCACTTTTCTCCCTCTCGAAAGGGGAGTGGAATTATCTATTGATCTGGTACCTGGAACGACCCCAATATCCGTTTCTCCGTATTGTATGGCACCGCTCGAGCTGAGAGAGTTAAAGAATCAATTGGAAGAGTTGTTAACCAAGCATTTCATTTGACCTAGTGTTTCATCACGGGGAGCTCTAGTGTTGCTAGTAAAGAAGAATGTCGGTGGTATACGTTTATGTATTGATTATCGTCAGTTGAATAAAGTCACCATTAAGAACTAGTATCCCTTACAAAGGATAAAAAAATTTGTTAGATCAATTGAAAGGAGCCCGTGTGTTCTCAAAGATTGATTTGCGATTGAGCTATCATCAGATCAGACTTAAAAGTACGTATATACCCAAGACCAAATTTAGAACCCGATATGGCCATTATAAGTTCCTTGTAATTCCATTTGGTGTGATGAATGCTCCTACTATTTTCATGGATTATATGAATCGGATATTCCAACCTTACTTTGACCAGTTTATGGTGATATTTATTAAGGACATTCTTATTTATTCTCGTACTCCACAAGAGCACGGTGAACATCTAAGGATTATTCTATCAGTACGACAAAAGAAGCAACTTTTTTCCAAGTTGAGTAAGTGTGTATTTTGGAAGACTGAAGTCAGGTTTCTTAGTCACGTTATATCACAAGGAGGAGTATCAATGGATCCATCTAAAGTTGAAGCAATTATTAATTGGGAAAGAACAAATAACGCTTTTGAAGTTAGAAGTTTCTTAGGATTGGCAGGTTACTACCGAAGATTCATTAAGGGGTTTTCTCAATTGGCTTTACCAATGACTAGACTTATCCGGAAGGAGATTTCTTTTAGTTGGGATTCAAAGTGTGAACAGAGTTTCATGAGTTTGAAGGAAAGGTTGACAACTTCTCATGTTTTAATTATTTCTGATCCTAGTAAGCCTTATGAAGTATTTTGTGATGCCTCTAAGAAGGGATTATGAGGAGTGTTAATGCAAGGTGGTTAGATCATAGCATATGCCTCTCGTCAGTTGAAGACTCATGAAGAGAATTATCTAACTCATGATCTTGAGTTAGTAGCTGTTGTTTTTACCTTGAAGGTGTGGCGTCACTACTTGTACGGAGTGCATTTTGAAATGTTTAGTGACCAAAAAAGTTTGAAACATTTATTTGATTAGAAGGAGTTGAACATGCAACAAAGGAGATGGATGGAATACTGGAAGGACTTCGATTTTGAGGTAAAGTACCATCCACGTAAGGCGAATAAAGTTGCAGATGCATTAAGTTGGAAAGAGATACACAAAGCTAATTTGATGATGTTAAGGTATGTCTTATTATGGGAAGAGAAACTAAAGTGTTGAGAAACAAGGATATTCCTCTTGTTGAAGTTCAGTGTGACGAATCACATCTGGGCGATGCTACTTGGGAGCTTGAGTCTGAGATGTGAAAAGTTTGTCCTCATCTTTTCCAGGTAATCTTTAAATTCGAGGACAAATTTTTATTTAAGGGTGGAGGATGTAATACCCCGTGATTCCTTAAATACTCAAGTCTAAATCATTTAAGATTAACTGAGTTCCTATGTGCTATGAAAGTTATCGGTTGGATAAATAGAGTAACTAGTGAGCTCAGATTGAATTAATTAATATTAAGTGGGACTGACCTTTTATTAATTGGTACAAAAAGAGACATTTTGGTAATATTAATAATGAGTCAATTGCTCTGGTAGAACAAATTATAAGTGTGGTATCACTTAAAATATTTTTTTTACCACTTTTCTTCATTTTCCAACCACGCAATCTTCCTTTTATTTGTGACCACTTATTTTTCACTCTTTGGCCAATTCACCACCACATGTGGTAACACCACTTCATTTATGTTATTTTCCTCTATTAGTAGAATGTTTTAGCAGAGAAATAGAAAAGAGGACTTAGGGAGAAAGAATAAAACTTTGTGGAAAGGAAGAAGAAAAGAAGAACTTGAAGGAAATTAGCAAACTTGGAGGCATCATCATCATCTCATCTCAACATCTTCCATCAATATCTCAATCTCTTAATAAAGTGAGTTCTAGTTAGAAACTTATGATTTTAGGAATTAGGGTTTGTTGAATCATAGGATAGTTAGAGAAGTCCATGATAGTATGATAAATGCTTTCTCTTGATCATGAAAATTGCCATGAACAATGATCTATTCCATGTTCTTTATATGATTGTTGTGGTTCATTGTGATTAAGTATTATTGTTGTTATAATGATGAATATTGGTGTGCTATATCATGTGAAACTTGTACCCAATGGTTGGTTGTTGTTAGACGAGTTTAGGCATGGTTGGGAATAGAAAGAAACATGTTAAAACATGTATTTTTGACAGATTTTGCTGTGACAATCGATTGCCATTGTCTTACAATTGATTGCACCTTCACAAATTGATAAAAAAACTAGAAAATCAGATAGTGCAATCGATTACACTGTTATGACAATCAATTATTTCCCCAAAAAAACAGAAACAAAGGATTCAGGACATTGATGCAATCAAATGTGGTCTTTGTGTAATCGATTGTATCCTTTGGTTTTTACAAAAATCATGGTTTCTAAGGTTCCTAAGCCATCCTAAGGATCATGTAACTTATCCTATGATGTGTGGGCATGGAATTATCATTGAATTAACTATATTTCATATATGATAGCATGATGAATATGTTATGCCTTAATTGTTGTATGAATGTGATAATATGATTGGAAATTCATAATGATTGGCGAGGAAACCCTAAATGAAAACTAATTGAATGAATTAGGAGATAACTAGGGTATGACGAATAACATTAGACGACGAAATTTATTCGATATGATACCTAGGTGAGTATCATGGATGGATGATTGCCATAGTTGAGAGTGATATGCCTTGTATAGAACATGTGTTGTTGTTGTGTGATTAAGATGAATGTGATCACCTGGTGATTGTCGAATACAATCAAGTTATGTTTCTATCTAGTCATGTAGTCGGAAACAACCCTTATTGTGTCGTCCCAAGTCATGATACTCATATAAAGTAAGATTGGGATGAATGCACCGATACTTCACATCAACCAAATGGGTTAGAGTCCAATAGTGAAACCAAATGGGTTAGAGTCCCATATGTTCAACCAAGTGGCTTAGATTCCCATAGTAAAACTAAATGGGTTAGAGTCCCATATGTTCAACCAAATGGGTTAGAGTCCCATAGTACAACCAAATGGGTTAGAATCCCATAGAAGAATGTGAAATAGTCAAGAAAGTCGAAGTATGTTACAAGGATCCGTGACCCGAGTCGATAACCCTAGACGTAGGGCTTGTCGGGGAAAAATGCCTTGGTATTGTTTCCGATTAGTGATTGTTTGAGTTGATGAACTCAAGAGGCATGTTTCCATACTTTACGAGTTTTGTGTACTCAAGTCTTTTCCCCCTTATGACTTGAGTTGGGTTTTTTATTAGAATCTTGTAGAACCGAGTGAACCCATAAGATAGGGAATCCACTAGGATTATCATCTAACCCCATATTTATTGATTTTTTTTTCCAGGTAGTTCCGAGCAGGTGAAGGGTAAGTGGCGTGCTGACTCGTGTGCTAGATTTTTAGTCAACTTAACCGCTATCTACTGTTCTTATGTAAATTTAAGGCTGATCGATTTTTGTTTGTTTGAGAAGGGGAATATAATTAAAGTTTGTTTCTGAAAACAATTAAAAGCGAGACCGAAATTTAATTTCAAATCACTCCTCTAGGACTTAATAAATGTTTGGCGTTTATTTTTCATTTAAAAAATATTTTTTGGAAGAAATTATTAACTTAAAAACACAACTACTTTTGCGCAACCCATGTTATGTTTCGAAACCGTAAAAGTCATGTTGTCGCTCAACATATTACAATTTCGAAACAATTTTTGAAAACTAACAAATCCTAATTAATGACTAAAACATTGTTGCTGTTTTTAGAAATTAAATCCAATTTTTACGATCGGGTGACTGGTCACACTATCACGCTATTAACCAATACCAGAGTGTTTTCGCTTTCGCGCAAAACCTTCTAATTTAAAACAAAAAATCAGAACCTAAAAAATAAGTTAATTTTGAAATTATACGCCAATTTGATTGACTGAGTCCTGTCATAACGACGGTCCTCACTGTCATACCCCAATTTTGTTTGGGCATTTTAAATTCATCTGATACATGTCAATTTGTCAAGTTTTGTATTTTTAGTCATATGCATTTTTATCATCAAATAAAGTCACCATAATTATGCATATATGCATGTTGAAGAAAGTGACTAAAATTGCATTTTTTTCCATTATGCATTTTGAAAAATGAATTCATGATCATTTGATTTATTATCAAAATATCCATTTGAATTTATTAATCATTTACCAACATCATAAAATAAGAATCAATGTTTCTAGAAGGTCCAAAATATCTCTGATTTATTACATCATTATTCCATGCATATATTACATCATTATTCACTATTTAATTAAATAATTTTCTAGAATGCACTCACACGTTTTGCATAATTCATAAACTACCATTTTTAGAGTCTATAAATAAAATCATCCGCATTCACAAATCACACCACCAATCATTCACAAAAAATAAGTCAAAACTCTCTTCATTTTTTTCAAGTCATTTCTTTCTTTTTATTGAATATGTAGGCTCTTATATTTGTTATTTATTTAATTCTATTGCATTTTTACTCTTGATTTATTTATTTAGTACCTTAATCATCACAATTTTACATGAAAACTCAATTGATTTTAAATCAAGAGTTGAAAAGTGTTCTTGAACCTCCATATGTAAAAGTGATTTGTTGTTGTTTAAATGACTCTTATGCTTGTTCTTTATTTAATTCTATTGCATTTTTACTCTTTATTTATTTATTTAGTACCTTAATCATCAACATTTTGCATGAAAACTCAACTGATTATAAATCAAGAGTTAAAAAGTGTTCTTGAACATCCATAAGCAAAAGAGATTTGTTGTTGTTTAAATGGATCTTATGCTTGTTATTTATTTAATTCTATTGTATTTTACTTTTTCTTTATTTATTTAATACATTAATAATCATCATTTTGTAAGGAAACTCAATTGATTTCAAAATCAAGAGTTTAAAGTGTTCTTGAACCTCCTGGAACAAGAATGGTCAAATGCAAATTGATGATTGTTTTACATAAATAATGTATCCGATAACTTTCCAACGTCATCGTGTGCATAAATCAATAGTTCGTTTGTTATGAGGGTGGATAAAACGGTCAAATCAAGCAAATATATATTGCTACATTTTATTGATTTTCGAATTGTTTTGTTGTTTATTTTCTAATTTTGAATACACCATTGTGTTTGTAAGATCGAGTAGATAAAATTTCATTATTTATTTGCTTAATTTCATGAAAAATTGAGAAAATTATGGTGTTTTTACATTTCCGTTGTAATTATTTTCTTCCACTTTTGTTGCTTCGAGATTAATAACTAAATGTGGGGTTGAGGAAGATGCAGTCTCCACACACCCCTTGATTGCTCAACACACCCATGTGGATCCCCCTCCTTTAGGCCTATAACATTTTTCTAGCTACAACTCTAATTTTCAGCATGTTTTTGTCTTTCGTATATATGTTTTATTTATTATTATCTTATTATTGCTTTATCTATTTATTTTTGTTCTTTCATTTATTTTCTTTAGTTTTTTTTAATTCTTTTACCTCTTGTGTATATAATGTGCCCCTCCCTTTTATTGTTTCTTTTACCTTTTTTATTGCTTTATTTTTTAGTTTATTTTATTGTATTTTTAGTTGATGCATAATTGTTAATCTAAAAAGACAAAATGACTCTTAACATTAACCTTAAAAAAATACTAAAATCAAGGGTGCTTGATCAACATCAAGTACATTTTTCAAAATCATTTCCAAATCCATTTCTGTTTCAAGGGCAAATTAAAACCTCGATCTATATCGAGTATTTTATCCAAATTAAACTAAGATACTTAAAACACCATTTCATTTAAAGATGAAAAATGGGATGGTCTCAAGCCTTCGATTCGTCTCCTCAATTGTTTGAGTTAAGTTCCCTTAGTCGAATATTCAAATAATTGTCATCTCTTAAACATTCCTAATTTGATCAAATCTAAATCATTTTTACAATACCTTAGAAGAAAAAGGAAGTAGTTTAGAGTCTTCTATTCCCTTTCCCGAATACTTGGATACGAGTTCCCTTACCCGACCATTTGAGTATTCGTCGTCCATTCAAATACCCTAACACGATATAAATCCTTTCACAATTAAAGATGAAAAAGGAGATGGTCTAGAGCATTCCATTCCTCTATTCGATTATTTGGATACGAGTTTCCTTAATCGACTATCCGAGTAATCGTCATCCAACAAAACACTCAACACATCAAACCTCTTTTTCTCGCCCCCGTGCGATCGAAACCTTTTCAGAAAGAACATTGTTTAGTCCATTCTAATGCGAATACAAACAAATACTTTAAGTCTCCATTGCAAGCACAAGCAACATTTAACCGTTAGAATGCAATCTAAACACTTATTCACTAAAACAAACAAACAAACCATAGCACCCCGAACTACGAAGTTTTGAGTTCTTAATTGTACCTGAGGATACGTAGGAGTGAGACCCACAATCTCGTCAAACACCATAATAAAAATATTTTTGCAATCCCTTTCTTTTGCATATTTTATCACTTGAAGAAAACAATGAACATAAGCTAACATTCAATCGCAAGTTTGACTAAAAGGTTCCCATTGAGTACAAAGGACGTGAGGGGTGCTAATACTTTTCCCTTGCGTAATTGACTCCCGAACCCTGAATTTGGTTACGACGACCAATTTCTTTTTTAAAGGGTTTTATCGATATTTTCTCTTTCCTTCATTGGAATAAATAAAGTTATGTGGTGACTCAGTTCAAATAATTTTTTCCGCGACCATCACGAAGGATCATATTTTTCGAGATGCGACAGTCACATCTGAACTCTTAAGAATTTTAATCGGACATAATTGAAACAAAGCTCATATTATTATTATTATTATTGCAAAAGAGAAACATGAACATGATAAATTGATGTTTATTCAAAGTAATACCACAAACTAACACACACACACTATATATATATATATTATATTATATATATTATATAATATATATATATATTATATATATATAATATATATATATATATATATATTATATATATATATATATATATATATATATATTATATATATATATATATATATATATAATATATATATATATATATGGAATAGTACGTGCAAAACTAATTTAAATATATATAAGTGATACCAACAAGTGATGATGATAAGTGAAACTTAGAAACAAAAACAGTAACAGTTAGAAATGATTAAACACTTAAAAACAAAATAATAATATTTAAAGCTTGAACTAAATAAGTGTAGGAAATTTAAGAAGAAAATACTTATGGGAAATAAATGCAGTGCAGGAAATTAAAGCGGAAAAACTTTAATAAAATATGCTCGAATTGAATTGAAGGAAATGCTTATAGAGTAATTGATCCAAGTACAAGCTCAAAGCTCTGAAAACTATGATGCATTAATTGTCCGGGATGAACAATTTAACACTTTACAAACTGATTTTTTTTGCCTACTTAACTCTAAAATAAAACTTAGATCCTTTAAAAGCTAAAAATAAATCATATATATAGTGTTGTAGCTCATGAAGTGATGCATAAATCGTGTAAAAGTCAGTTGAGGAAAAGGTGGGTGAGTGGGAGAAACTCAGTATGCGTTGTTGCTAAAAATCTGGGCATGAAGGTCATGACATTCTCCATGAGTTCAATATGGGAAACATGGTAAGTGAGGGGCTATGGCAAGCTTCATTCCCTTGTGGCGAACACCACATGTAGAAAACACCACTTTTGAAGTGCTTCATGCGTATGTGCCATTTTTCTTCACTTTTGGACCAATTTATCTTCACTTTATCTCATGGCAACTCCACACGCAAAATATTTGCAACACAATTAAAATACAAATATAACACTATATATAAACACGAAATGGATATTAAACAACTAAGAATGCATGCGAATTGAGTCGGAAAATGCTATAAGTTTCATGGTTATCAGTAAGGACAAGATAACTTGATGTCCTTGCTTGCTTGATATTTTGAATCGCTTTTCCGTTGTGCTTATATCTATTTTGAGATCATTTTATAATGATCTAGTTCCTAGTTTTATTTTGGACACCCTTGTATATATCGTGTCATAGTTGTAGTATCATTTTGGATATATAATATGTACATTATTGCCACTAGACACTTATATATTTCAATACCAGCATTACAATTGTGTATAATATATAATTCTAGACAAGTATTATATAGGAGTGTTACAAAATAAATTATTGTCATTCATGTAACAATGTGTTAACAAAAATAAATTGTCCACAATTATAAACAAATCTAAGTCTTGAGAGAGAAAGTAAAGAAGAAAACTTAAATGATCAAAATTAAAAAGTTTTATTCTATTAAACCAACTATATTGATAGTTGCAAAAGTATCTGATTATGAAGACACGAGTTCGAACATGTGAGACTCTATTTTTTTTGGACACAAACAAGCTCAATTCATATCAATAAATAAAAGTTGATCAATACAAGGAGGAATCAAATGGAAAACATTACGCCTAGACCAAGAATCGACCGTCTTAGTTAACTTATGGGCAAGCGAATTCGCTTGACATTTAATAAACTTCACATCAAAGTTGATATGAATAACTAGAAGATTCTTAATACATGAGATAATTAAACTAAACTCTGAAGTACCACCATTGATATTGTGAAGCGCTTGCACCACCAATCGAGAGTCACACTCGAATATTACATGATCCATCTGCCTATGAATGAATTTCTGCACTGCTTCCTTTAAAGCCAACGCCTCACCCTCTATCCCCGATTAGATGCCAAAATCCCAAGCTATTCCAACATTGATGAACCTTCCACTACTATCTCGAAAACACCATCCCCTATTAGTTGCTCCTTTTTGGTTATTAAATCCTACATCCACATTACATTTCACTCACTCCTCACTCGGATGTCAAACTGGCGGACGATCAATGGTGTCAATAGGAGAAGAATATGACCTTTAAGCTTGAAACCAATCTTGTCATGTTTTAAAAGCTTGCATACCTAATTTATTCACATCCTCCATCTCGTTGTTCCAAATCCAATTATTCCTATTATTCCAATAAGGATGGATTTTTCATCGTTAAAAGAAAGAATTCTAGGAGCAATAATATGGTTCAAACCTGCATCTATCCAACATTGAGTGGTCGTCAGACACTCAAAGAAGACATGTCAATCATCTTCCTCGTTACCTTCACACAATTGGCAATTATTTGGGCACTACACAAAATATTGACGGAGTCTAATACGCGTCGGGAGACACCCACGACAAATTCTCCAAAGCAAGTGTTTAGCTCTTGGAGGAGCTATAACCTTTCACAAACTACCCGAATCACATTTCAGTCGAAGGTTAAGAGATATACTTAAATCTTTCTTCAACAACTTGTATCCCGTTTTCACATTATATCTAATATGACTCTCTTCTTTTCACACCAAACAATCCTCCTTCACATCCTTCAATAAAGACAATGTGAGACTCTACTTATTTACTTTAAAAATGTGAAATTCTAATTACTAAAATATTAGAAAAAAATAAAATAATAAAAAAATTCTATTTGTTTGGAGATTAAATATATATCTAAATTTATATTAAGCTAAGATCATATTAATGAGGTGTGGGTAGGGGTTGCTATCATAAATTAAATGATGTCATTGGTGACCCAATGAAGACGAGGGAAAACTAAGGTAATTATTATGAGAATAATACAAATATAATTTAGTCGGTTAGCAGAATAATACAAATTATCTTTCTAGATTTGATTCTCGTTCTTATAATATTTTAATTAATCAACATCTAATTAGTTCAGTTTCGCAACACTTTCTTCTTTGGTGAGATGTCAGCATATTTATTGACATTCCAACTGAAATTTAAGTGCAATTAGCAATTAGGTGATTAAATACAAAATTATAAGCTTTGGAAGGTTAATTTGGAGACCTAGGGTTTGTTTCTTTATCTATATGTAAAAGCAAAAGTAAAAAGTGGCTTCCGTGAGAAGCGGTTTCAAACTTAAAAAGGAAGATTAAACAACAGCTATAAAAATTATTTGATCATTTATGTCTATTTGGGTGTGAATATTTTCAATTGTGGAAAGATTGATAAAAAGAGAAGATAGAAAAGGGAGAAAAGTTATCGATGGTGGTATGAGAACAAAAGTACTAAGAAGAGAATGTGTGAATAAATGGTTGATTAACCATAGAGGAGAATTATTTTTAATCTAAAAAATATCACAAGATTTTCTTTAGTTTTCGAAAAATTAAAATAAATTGGACTATTTAATCCCTATCATTTTAATAATTTTTTTATAAATAAATTGATTAATAAAAAAATAAATGGTGCTCAACTCAAATAACAAAACACAAGAATAATAAAAGTATTTACATACTCGTTGCAGGGAAACTACAAAACAGACTAGGACATACAACACAAAGGATTAGAAATTCAAAGCCATTCCCTTAAACCAAACCTAAATCCCACTGGCAATAATTCCCATACCAATACCTCATCCGTGTAACTTGCCAAGTGCTGAGTTGAACACGAATGAAGCTCAGGGAAAAGAGAACTCAAAGGATCATGCTCCAATCAATTGTGATTCCAAATTAAAAAGAAACACCATTTCCTAACTTACATGACATGCTATAAAAAAACCAACCATGTCCATCAACAAAAGAATAACAAACACTTTTCATATCTCTCTACCAAAGAGAATACCTCTTTAGCATTTACTAGAAAAACCAACACCTAAGACGTGAAGATAGAGAAAAACAAGAAAGAGGAGTTTGAATTATTTTCACAGGAATTAAAAGATTTTTGCAACAACACACACACAAAATAAATAATAACAACACAAACGTTATTCTGATTCGCTTGAAATTCAAAGCCACTTCAGTTCACCCGGTCAAAGTGATTTCGCCTTCAACAAAGACTTAATCCACTAATCTCAATAGATTACAAAAGTCTGTCTAAGAGTTCAACAACCTCTTAGCCCTCTCAAGTCTACAGACCTAAACATCACTTAAGGAATCAAAAGTAATTGCAAAAATTACGTGTTTTGCTAGATGCTTCTAGATAAGTAGTATAAACACAATTTTAGACCAGAGAAAAATAGCCACACAGTATTAAGCAGCAGCTCTTGTATGAAAACTATTTCTTACAACAATAGTGGTGAATGAATAATTAGAGTATAATAATATTGTTGTATCAAAGTTGTGTTTTAGCAAGTTGTGAGGAGGCCCTTATATAACACTTGAGATGATACCGTTGGGGGAAATCAATGAAGATTTCGGGCCAGCTGTGGGAGATAAATGTATAAATTTCTTGTCCTTTCCATAACAGTCTTGGAGCATAATCAAATGTTTCCTTAAAATGATTGTACTGCAAATTGAATGCTTTCAGCTTAAGTTTCTAACCATGTGACATCTGATGACGTGTTTCTGAGCATGTGTCAAAGTGAGGCGAGCATGATCAGAGTCTTCAGAGTTAGAGTCTTAAGACAGAGTTCTTAGAATCAGATCATCAGAGCTTGAACTTCAGAGTAAGATTCTTCAGGTGATTGCTCCTCAGATGCATTCTGTTCAGAGTCAGATGTGATTTCTCTTTGTGTCGGGTCAGCGTTTCTAGACTAATTCAGATGTAGGATATTCGTTTCTTGATAATCAAAAGGTGACTTATCAGAGTCATTTTAACTTAGAATCATACGCACTTAAGAAAATTGTTAGGGTACCAAATTGTTTCATTCTTTATTATCATAAAAACTTAGAGATGTATTGTAGAGTTAAAATCTTATTCTAACAATCTCCCCCCTTTTGATGATGATAAAACTTAGGATTTTGATGAAACAATGAGCACTTTCCAAGATATTAAATTTAACCAGATTAGAGTCAGATAGTGACCCCCCCCCCCCCCCCCCCTGAGATTAGGAATCCCCCTAAGTCTGATACTTAAAAACATTTTTAATGATATTTAGTATCAGATACGGGTTTCTGGGATAGAGAATTTCTTACCAGATTTTCTTAGGTTGCTTGACTTGATTTAGTAGTTTCTCAGATAGAAATTCAGTTTTCCCTTGGTTCAGATTGTTGGTTCTATGTGTTGGCAGCAATTTTGGTAAAACAAAGAGTGTTCACAAGATGTTGCATGTGATGTCTTAACTTAAGATATCTATGTACCTGCTGAAGTATAAAAATATAATTATGCAGGATTGTTTCAGGATGTCATACACGATGTCATGGCATCTGATATTATGTACCTGTTGGATATTTAAAATGGAATTATGCAGGATTGTTCCAGGATGTCAGACCCGATGTCATGACATCCTGTACACAGAACATTCAAGGTGAATGTTATGTGTTATGTGATTGTGCATTTAATGGCAATCTATGTATGATTGAAGATCTAATTTGCAAACGCATTCAATCATTGATTACAACCTGATTTACTTATTTTCCAAAGAGATCTAACCAACTGTCATGAGAAGATTTAATTGGAAAATAGTTTTAGGGTTTTCAAGATGTCCAAGCCCAACTGAATGCTTCTATAAATAGGACATGGAAAAACCTGATTTGATACACAAACAATACTTAGCGAAATACTGAGAGAGAATAAGGGTTTGTGTCTTGTTTGGTCGTGTGACTTGTAAGCCATTCAATTCATCCATAGATGATTGAATTGGTCTGATTTGTGAGTTGTAATTTGTCACTCTAAGCTTTTAAGCATGAGTGTGTGTCTACTTGATTGAAGCTGTTAAGTAAGATCAAGTGTGTGTCTACTTGATTGAAGATCAAGTGTGTGTCTACTTGATTGAAGATCAAGTGTGTGTCTACTTGATTAAAGATCAAGTGTGTGTCTTTGAAGAGTGTCTTCTTTTTCATAAGTAATTGTTATTTAAAATCACATGCGTGATTGAGGGGGAGTGAGTGGGTTCTCATATCTAAGAGTGCTTAGGTAGAAATCACATGGGTAGAGATTAGGTGAGAAAGACTGTAACTTGTTGAAGTGTACTGAGAGTCTTTGAACTAATTCTATTTAGTAGATTTCCTTCCTGGCTTGGTAGCCCCCAGATGTAGGTGAGTTGGACCGAATTGGGTTAACAATTGCTTGTGTCTCTTGCATTACTATTCTTTATCTTTATCCTGTTTGTATTATTCAGATATTAGTGTCGTAACATTACCTTCGACATCTCATATATGATACCAGAATTTCAATTGGTATCAGAGCAGACATCCTGCTCTGGTTCTGGGTGAGATCTAGGGACAATACTTTCTGGTACTATGGAGAGAGATGGAGGATCTGTTCACAGGCCACAAATTCTGGATGGATCTAACTATGATTATTGGAAACCTCAAATGGTAGCTTTCCTAAAATCTATGGATAATAAGGCTTGGAAGGTTGTGTTAACAGGCTGGGTACATCCAGTAATTACTAAGGAAGGAGAAGCCACAACCGACAAGAAGCCTGAAGAACAATGGTCCAAGGAGGAGGATGATCTAGCCCTTGGAAATTCTAAAGCATTGAATGCTATATTCAATGAAGTAGACAAGAATATCTTCAGGTTGGTAAACAACTGTGAGGTGGCTAAAGATGCTTGGGACATTCTCAAAACCACTCATGAAGGCACCTCTAGGGTGAAGATGTCTAGATTGCAGCTGCTCACTACCAAGTTTAAAAATCTAAGGATGAAAGAAGATGAAAATATTCATGAATTTCACATGAATATCCTTGAAATTGCCAATGCCTCTGGAGCTCTGGGAGAGAAGATGTCAGATGAAAAGTTAGTAAGGAAAATACTCAGGTCACTCCCTAAGAGATTTGCTATGAAGGTGACAGCCATAGAAGAATCTCAAGACATCTCAAATATGAGAGTTGATGAGCTAATTGGATCCCTCCAAACATTTGAGATGGGAATATGTGATGGGTCTAAAAAGAAACCCAAAAGCATAGCCTTCATGTCAAACACTGAAGGGGAAAATGAGGAAGGTGATCAAGAGACTGATGAAGATCTGGCAAATGAGGTAGCAATGCTGGGAAGACAGTTCAATAGACTTATGAAAAAGATGGATGCAAGATCTAAGGCCAATGTCAAGAACATTGCATCTGACATCAGTAAATCCAACAATATTGGAAGAAGAACAAGGTCAGAAGAAAAGCCCAAAGAAGGAAAAAGAGCTCAGTGCTATGAATGTGATGGATATGATCACATTAGAACTGAATGTGGGTCATACCTCAAGAAACAGAAGAGGAGTCTTGCTGCCTCTTGGTCTGATGAAAGTGAAACAGAAGAAGCTGCAAATCTTGTGACTGCATTGACAGGAAGATGGGGTTCTGATGAAGAGTCAAGTGATGATGAAGTAACCTTTGAAGAGCTGGCCACTACCTATAGAGAGTTGTGTCACAAAAATGCAGAAGTGTGCAGACAAGTTGAAAGCCAGAAGAAAGTGATAGCTCAGTTGGAGAATGAAAAGGGAGAACATGTGGAAACCATCTCCAAGTTGAAAACTGAAGTTGTACTCTTGAATTCCAAACTAGATGAGATGACCAAGTATGTAAGAATGCTTAACAATGGATCTGACATCTTAGACAAGATTCTCCATACTGGTCAAACAACAGGAGACAAATCTGGCATTGGGTTCAATGAATCTAAGGCTGATTGCAGTTACATAAATGGCAAACCTGAATCCAAACCTAAGTGCAGCCATATTAATAAACCTGCAATGTTATACATCACATGTCACAACATCAGAAGGGAAGACAGCAGAAAGGGAAACACCAAAGATGGAGATGCCATCACTGTGGAAAATTTGGTCACCTAAAACCCTTCTGCTATAAGCTGTATGGTTACCCTCAGCCTGCTCATTATCTACCTAAACCCAAACATAACAGACCTATCAATAAAAAGCAATGGGTTCCTAGGACTAATGTTACAAGTTTGATAACTCACACTTCCTTCAGAGTTTCAGCCAAAGAAGATTGGTATTTTGACAGTGGTTGCTCCAGACACATGACTGGAAACAAAAACTTGCTAACTGATCTTCATCCCCATGCCACTAGTTATGTAACCTTTGGTGATGGAGCAAAGGGTGAAATCAAGGGAATTGGTAAGCTTGATTTCCCTGGAGTTCCTGACCTTGACAATGTCCTACTTGTTAAGGGATTAACTGCTAATCTAATAAGCATCAGTCAACTGTGTGACCAAGGTCTAAATGTAAACTTCGCTAGAACTGAATTTCTGATTGATAACAAGGAAAATGAAGTGATCATGAAAGGAGTTAGGTCTAAAGACAATTGCTACATGTGGAGCTCTCAAGAAACTAGGTACTCTTCAATGTGTACCTTGGCCAAAGAGGAAGAAGTGAAGATATGGCATCAAAGATTGGGCTATCTGCATCTTAAAGGTATGAAGAGGATCATATCTGTTGAAGCTGTTAGAGGAATTCCCAACTTGAAGATTGATGAAGGAAAAATCTATGGAGAATGTCAGATTGGAAAACAAACAAGAATGTCACACCAGAAGCTCAGACATGACACCACTACCAAAGTTTTGGAACTCCTCCATATGGATTTGATGGGACCCATGCAAGTGGAAAGCCTTGGTGGGAAGAAGTATGCATATGTAGTGGTGGATGACTTCTCCAGATACACCTGGATCAATTTTATAAGAGAAAAATCTGATGTCTTTGAAGTATTCAAGGATCTTTATCTAAAACTTTAAAGAGAAAAGGAAAGTCCTGTTATCAAAATTAGAAGTGATCATGGGAAGGAATTTGAGAACAACAAATTTGCTGAATTTTGTTCATCAGAAGGGATTCATCATGAGTTCTCATCTCCCATTACTCCCCAGCAAAATGGTGTGGTGGAAAGAAAAAATAGAACTCTTCAAGAATCAGCCAAAGCTATGATTCATGCTAAGAAACTGCTCTACCATTTTTGGGCTGAAGCCATGAACACAGCCTGCTATATTCACAACAGAGTGACATTAAAGAAAGGGACTCCTACAACCCTATATGAAGTCTGGAAAGGAAGAAGACCTACAGTCAAATACTTCCATGTATTTGGTAGTAAATGCTATATCTTGACTGATCGTGAACAAAGAAGGAAGATGGATCCCAAAAGTGATGAGGAAATATTTTTGGGCTACTCAACAAACAGCATAGCTTACAGAGTCTTTAATTCCAGAACTAATGTAATGATGGAATCTATTAATGTTGTGGTTGATGACCAACAAACTGATGTCATAGACGATGTCGAGACATCTCTGAATGATTCCCCAGCTGACTTCTCAGAAAAAAATGAGGAAAGTGAACCTCCTCAAGCAGAACCTGAGGATGCCAGAATCAACAAGGGACCCTCCATCAGAGTTCAGAAGGATCATCCCAAAGATCTCATTATAGGAGATCCAAATAAAGGGGTCACTACTAGATCAAGGGAAGTGATCTCATATAGCTGCTTTGTGTCAAAGATTGAACCTAGGAATGTCAAGGAAGCCTTGACTGATGAGTTCTGGATCAATGCCATGCAGGAGGAGTTAGGTCAATTCAAGAGGAATGAAGTATGGGAACTGGTTCCTAGACCTGAAGGAGTAAATGTCATAGGTACAAAGTGGGTATATAAGAATCAATCTGATGAACAAGGGGTTGTTACTAAAAACAAAGCAATATTAGTAGCACAAGGATATACTCAAGTTGAAGGAGTGGGCTTTGATGAAACATTTGCTCCTGTAGCTCGCCTTGAGTCCATTAGATTATTGCTTGGAGTGGCATGTATTCTGAAATTCAAACTATTCGAAATGAATGTAAAAAGTGCCTTCTTGAATGACTACTTAAATGAGGAAGTATATGTTGAACAACCTAAAGGATTCACAGATCCAAATCTTCCAAAGCATGTTTACAGACTGAAGAAATCCCTCTATGGGTTGAAGCAAGCTCCCAGGGCTTGGTATGAGAGACTCACAGTGTTCCTCACTAACAACCGATACAGGAAATGAGGTATTGACAAAACTCTATTTGTGAAGAATGAAGGAGGGAAGCTCATGGTGGCATAAATATATGTAGATGACATTGTGTTTGGTGGGATGTCAGATTAGATGGTTGAACATTTTGTTAGACAAATGCAGTTTGAGTTTGAGATGAGCCTTATTGGAGAACCGACCTACTTTCTTGGGCTACAAGTCAAGCAGATGGAAGATTCTATCTTTCTATCTCAAAGCAAGTATGCCAAGAACATTGTTAAGAAGTTTGGCATGGAGAATGCAAGTCATAAAAGGACACCTGCTCCTACACATGTGAAAATCTCCAAAGATGAAAATGGTGTCAGTGTAGATCAAAGTCTATACAGAAGCATGATAGGTAGTCTGCTATATCTCACAGGAAGCAGACCTGATATTGCATTTGCTGTAGGTGTTTGTGCTAGATATCAAGCTGAACCAAAAGTCAGTCACATAAACCAAGTGAAGAGAATACTGAAATATGTCAATGGCACCATTGACTATGGGATGTTATATGCTCATGGATCTGGATCTATGCTGACTGGTTACTGTGATGCTGACTGGGCTGGAAGTGCTGATGATAGGAAAAGCACATCAGGAGGATGTTTCTTCTTGGGGAACAATCTGATATCATGGTTTATCAAGAAACAAAATTGTGTATCTCTATCCACTGCTGAAGCTGAATACATAGCAGCTAGAAGTAGTTGTTCTCAACTGGTTTGGATGAAACAAATGTTGACTGAATACAATGTCACACAAGAGGTCATGACATTGTACTGTGACAACCTGAGTGCTATAAATATTTCCAAAAATCCTATTCAGCACAACAGGACAAAGCACATTGATATTCATCATCACTTCATTAGGGAACTTGTGGAAGAGAAGATTATAGCACTAGAGCATGTTTCTACTGAAAAGCAATTAGCTGACATATTCACAAAAGCTTTGGATGCTAATCAATTTGAATGTTTAAGTGGGAAATTGGGGATCTGTGTTCATGAGAATCTATAGAAATCAAAGGAGTTTGTGGTTAATATCCCAAAGGACATTTCTGACAAAAATAGCAAGGATTTCAGAGAGGTGTGTATAAGAAGAAGATGCTACTTCCTCAGACTGAGCAGTAAAGGTCCCCCTGTTATGAAGACTGTGATGCTGTTATGGCTGTTCTGGATGCTGTTATGGCTGTTTTATTTTGAAATGTGTGTAATTTGTGGCAGTCCTTACTGATGCCTTGATGTAATTTTTGGGCTCTTAATGAGTTCCATGGATTTCTAATTATCTCAACTATCACAGTTGTGTATAATTATGGCTTGTATCTCCTAACATTTATGTTTTAACATTTTATATGTTATAACATCTGTTGTGACATTCTCTGCTAGGCTGATTGACATTTATTTTGTCTAATTGGTCACCTTTGGTCTATTTTGACTAAAAAAGGGGAGAAGTGATTATGTAGAGCAGTTAAATATGTGGAGCTGTATGGAGATGTATGTGCTGGTGTAGCTGAACAGATGAACAACTATTATTGAAGGAGATGTGTTTGATGTAAAGACAGAATGTTGTTCTGTTTACAGATGTTGGAGGAGATGTCTGATGTTGTATGCACAGGTGATGTTGAAGCAGATGTCAGAGGGTGACTCTGATTGTTACAGGTGCTATTATGACAGGTGCTGTTATTGTTAAAAGAGATGTCTGTGTTGTACAATCTTAGGGGGAGAAGAAGTGTGTATTACTAGTTGCTATTATAGCTATTAATTGTGTTTGATTCTGCTGCTGCTTAAACGCTGTTATGCTGTTTAATTGCTAATGTGTTTTTTTTTCTTGTGAATAAAATGGACATATATATGTTTTAGCCAAAATTTTCCAAAGGGGGAGTTTGTTGGTTCTATGTGTTGGCAGCAATTTTGGTAAAACAAAGAGTGTTCACAAGATGTTGCATGTGATGTCTTAACTTAAGATATCTATGTACCCGCTGGAGTTTTAAAATATAATTATGCAGGATTGTTTTAAGATGTCATACACGATGTCATGGCATATGATATTATGTACCTGCTGGATATTTAAAATTGAATTATGCAGGATTGTTCCAGGATGTCAGACCCGATGTCATGACATCCTGTACACAGAACATTCAGGGTGAATGTTATGTGTTATGTGATTGCGCATTTAATGGCAATCTATGTATGATTGAAGATCTGATTTGCAAACGCATTCAATCATTGATTACAACCTGATTTACTTATTTTCCAAAGAGATCTAACCAGCTGTCATGAGAAGATTGAATTGGAAAACAGTTTTAGGGTTTTCAAGATGTCCAAGCCCAGCTGAATGCTTCTATAAATAGGACATGGAAAAACCTGATTTGATACACAAACAATACTGAGCGAAATACTGAGAGAGAATAAGGGTTTGTGTCTTGTTTGGTCGTGTGACTTGTAAGCGATTCAATTCATCCATAGATGATTGAATTGGTCTGATTTGTGAGTT
Source organism: Lathyrus oleraceus (assembly GCF_024323335.1). Taxonomy (NCBI): domain Eukaryota; kingdom Viridiplantae; phylum Streptophyta; class Magnoliopsida; order Fabales; family Fabaceae; genus Lathyrus; species Lathyrus oleraceus. The sequence goes on from NC_066582.1 coordinate 106,363,375, forward strand.
ATAATTTGTCACTCTAAGCTTTTAAGCATGAGTGTGTGTCTACTTGATTGAAGCTGTTAAGTAAGATCAAGTGTGTGTCTACTTGATTGAAGATCAAGTGTGTGTCTACTTGATTGAAGATAAAGTGTGTGTCTTTGAAGAGTGTCTTCTTTTTAATAAGTAATTGTTGTTTAAAATCACAGGTGTGATTGAGGGGGAGTGAGTGGGTTCTCATATCTAAGAGTGCTTAGGTAGAAATCACACGGGTAGAGATTAGGTGAGAAAGACTGTAACTTGTTGAAGTGTACTGAGAGTCTTTGGACTGATTCTATTTAGTGGATTTCCTTCCTGGCTTGGTAGCCCCCAAATGTAGGTGAGTTGGACCGAACTGGGTTAACAATTGCTTGTGTCTCTTGCATTACTATTCTTTATCTTTATCCTGTTTGTATTATTCAGATATTAGTGTCGTAACATTATCTTCGACATCTCATATCTGATACCAGAATTTCACAGATAGGTCCTGAGAAATGACTTAAAACTATGCAATAATTTTATGTCAGAATGTAAGCAGTGTATTTCTGATATTTAGATAAGATAATTCATCAAAAAACTTATATCTAATTCTCCTTCTTTTTATCAGACTCAAAAAGTAAATAATTCAGAATTTCATTGATGAGAAGAAAAACTTCAGAGATTACAGCGAGAAGGAAGCATAAACTAAGCCTTAGAAATAAAAACACTTAGAAAAAAATATTACAGATAAATCCTAAAGTGTTTAAGGGTTAGGAGGAGGAGGCATCCTATGAAGTAGCTCAACTAATAAACTCTGAATGCTGGTGTTGACCTGATCTTGTTTGTCGAGTCTGGTTCTGACTAGTTGCTGCTCCTTCTGCAACTCTTCTCGAGTTTTGATGACCAAAGGATAAAAATCAGCTGCTGAAGACTCTCCCTGAGTTAGAGCAACTTCAGTGGTTTTCTCAGATGCAGCTTTATGAGCAACTTTAGTGGCCCTTGCTGCTTCGGCTTCTTGCTCAGCTTTCTCTCTGGCATCAACTTTTGCAGCTACTTTCCCAATAGCCTCTCTGGCAGCAGTTTGTGCAGCTGCTTCCTCAGCAGCCTCCCTGGCAGCAGCTTCTGCAACTACTTTCTCAGCAACTTCCCTTTCATCCTTCTCAGCCTCTTCCTTTGCCATCCGAGCCCTTAGCCTCTCCTCAGCATCTCTAATGAAGTCGTTTCTGACTTGTTTAGAGAGTCCCTTCAGCTTGAAGATCTCAGAAGTCATCCATCTGGTGAATCCATTCCAGTTAGTCCTTACTTCATAAGGATTCTCACTGGTGCTGGATTTGTCAGAGAGCTTCTTGAACCTAGAAGATGAACTCTCTGAGAATTTTGTTAATGCCTCATCAAATATGGGTAGTGTGAGTCCGGCTTCAGAGGGTTCAGGAATTGGTTCAAAGGGTTCTGGTACAAACTCGGTTCTTTCAGAATCGGTTGTGGCTTGAAGGTCTTCTAGGTTTGGGGAAGGTGGGTCAGGGTAATTTGAACTAGAATGTTCAGAGTTAGAAGTGAGGTCATAATAAGAAGGGGATCTAGGGGTGGTGGAGAGGGATGATAATAAGGGTTCGTTGAGCAAGAGTGCTTCAGAGTTTGAGAGGGAGGTTGTTTGGAGGTTATAAAGAGGTAATGAAGGAGAAGATATGATGGTTCTGAGAGGGATGGGGTCAGAGGTTGTAGGTTCTGATGGAAAGGTTTGGTTAGATGGGTTTGGTTTAGAAAGAGTTGGTATGGATGGTGTAGGTTCAGATGAGGTAGGGAGTGAGGTTGTTGGTTGTTGAGATTTGGATTTTTCTATGGGAGCGTGAATATTTATGGTAGGTGGAGTGGAGGATGATGTAACTGTGGTTGAGAGTGTGGGGGTGGTAGAGGGAGTGATGAGGCAAGTTGCCTAGAGCCAGAAGAATTCAGAGCTTCTGAGATAGCGATCTTACCAGAAGGTTCTGTAGAAGAGGTCATAGGCACTAGGTTATTTTGGTCGTTGAAGACTCTCCGAGCTTGAGAATCTTCTTCTTCTGGACGGTCGTCTTCTAAGAAGGTTTCCTCTTTCTCTTCAAGAAGTTAGGAGGTTGATCTAGGAGCCAATCAAAGCTGAAGCCAGAGATGTCGTAGCCTTGAGCTTCCAGATCGTGCAAATAACATGCTATCACTTCTAGAGGATCAATTATGGTGAAGAGATACATCTCATTCTCTTTCTCTCTTTGGTCATTCAGAGCTTCCCAGAAGGTGTTTCTGGTGGGTTTGACACGAACCTTGTCAATTAGTCCCATACTCTTCAGATTCCTCCCATTGAGAGGCTTCCCAACGTTCATTGTGACATCTTCCATCAGGTTCAAGGAAATTAGATGATCCACCAGACCACTCTTAATCAAAACATCTGAGATCAATCTGCCCAGAGGGATGTAGTTCCTTGGCTTCATGTTGTTCTTGGTGTCTCTGATGGAGTCTCTTAGGTATTTGAAAAGGAGAGATGGGAGGTTAAGCTTCATACCCTTATGCATACAGTAGAGGATGCACTTCTGATATGTATTGACGTAGTTAGAAGAGCTGGATGGTGGACGGTGGTGGATGCATCTCAGAATTATCTTGAGCCACACCCTCAGATTCTTGTGAATCTCTTGATTTTGGAAGGATGATCGTCCTTCAGGGTTCTAGGAGAAAATGGCGGGGATGATTTCCTAGGACATGTACTTAGCCCTATGATTTATGTTGTAAATTCTTCTTCCTCCAACCTTTTCCATGTTCAAAAGCGCAACAATGTATTTTTCAGTGATTACCATCTTGATGCCCAGAACGTGAGAAACAATGTAGTGATCATCGTAGTCAGCAAATCTCCAGAATTCTTTCACCAGGTTTGGGTTGATAGAGCCATAGAGATGATTGAAGTAAGTGAGCCAACCCCAATTCTTCAATTCTTGTGTTATATTCATACCATTTTCTTTGAGGTTGTTGATGACACTGAAATTCACCGTATTTTGGACTCCGATTTCGTATGCATTCTAGTTGTTTTATTATCATTTTGTTGTGTTATTACTATGTTTCTCTTTGTTTTCAGGTTTTCAATCTAATCGGAGCCCCGATCGAGAAAAGGAGAGAAAACGAGCTAAAAACCCTAAAATTCAACATTTTACACTTATGGCTCCCACTGTGGCTGGCGCCATGGCCCCTGCCATGACGTGTCCTAACTCAACTTCCCTCAACTTCCACATTCCCCACTACCTCCACTATGGCGCCACAATTTGCTCTTATGCCGGGCGCCATGGACTTGTGGCAGGCGCCACAAGAAGGAAAGTTTTCCCTCCCAATTTCAAACTGAAGGGCATCCTTGTCATTTCCATTATTTTACTTGCCTATAAATAGAGACTCGAATTCATTTGTTTAATCATCCAAACTTAGAGCAGATGCAAGCTTAGAGGAAACTTAGTTTCACTTAGGCATATATTCAATATTTTAAAGTGGTAATCGCTTCGCATTGGGGTGTTACCACAATTGTGTAATCAAGTATGTGATCGAGTCTGTAATCGAGTTTGGAGCACTTTGGAAGGAAGTTAATCCTGCCGCCATTTTCATTTCCGCTTCGTATTTTATTCAACCCTCCGATTGGAGCAGGTTTTTATTGCTTGCCTTTATCTATTTTATTTTCTCGCACTCGCTTTACTTTATTTATTTCTTGCACTCGCTTTACTTTATTTATTTCCCGCACTGTCTTTACTTTATTTATTTCTCGCACTCGCTTTACTTTATTTATTTCTTGCACTCGCTTTACTTTATTTATTTCCCGCACTGTCTTTACTTTATTTATTTCTCGCACTGTCTTTACTTTATTTATTTCTCGCACTCGCACTACTTTCGTTTATTTCTCGCACTCGCACTACTTCCGTTTATTTCTCGCACTCACACTACTTTTATTTATTTCTCGCACTCGCACTACTTTATTTACTTTCCGCACTCGCACTACTTTTATTTAAATTAAAATGCACCTTTACTTTACCATGTCTAACTAAACCTATAAGGTTAGAATGTAAGGATCGTAATTGAACCGATAATCCGTACAATTGTTCGTAGAAACACTTAAGGGCTATTTTGACTTTCAACTTAAATTTTCTCGCACTTAATTTCCATTGGGTAAGATCGAAAGCCGTCCAACATCCTTTTAAACTTAATTGTTTTTAACTATTTCAAAAACAGAGAAAGCGCTTTGTTTAGTTCATTAGGAGTTTTTAACTTAAGAAGAAAAGTGATTTTAAAACTATTTCCGGACGCGTTTATGAGTTTAGAGTCTGGTTCGTAAGAACCTCTTTTGGTTAAGAAATCCAGGTTAAAATACTTTTCAACTTAGTCAAGATACTATATTTCTTAAAAATATGTTTACTACTCTAACGCAATGCACGCCTTTTTATAAGTGACAATAAGAGGGTTTGATTAGGGAGTACAACTCGGTTCTGAATACGCGAAAGCGACAGTTCCTGTTAAATTAGTTCTTTTCAAAGTAGGAAACACTGCCCATAAGTAGTTCTATTAGCAAGTACTTGGATTATTAATTGATTATGTGAATTACATTCGAGCCTGTCTTTATTAATTGAACTTTATTCAACACTTTACTTTTCATTGCACACTCTAAAAACCCCTATTTTGATTACCTTAGATAAACACCATAACAATAGATAACGATAGATTGACACTTGGTCTCTATGGATTTGACAATCTTTTATATTACTCTGACGCGTTCGTATACTTGCGAAAAGCACGCATCAAGTTTTTGGCGCCGTTGCCGGGGACCAATTTCGTCAAATTTCGTACCCTGTTGTTATATCGTTTAGACTTAGGTTATTACCCGCCGGTCTATGGGAAGAACTCGCAGCACCGGAAGTTTAGTATACCCTCTGGCGGAACCTGAACGTTACGCTCGCGCAAGTTTATTCTTCCATAGAATTAGGAGAGCTATGGATGAAGATCAAAATCAAATACCTCTTAAGGATTTCGCTCAACCATCCAACGAAGAACCTAGTTCTAGTATAGTAAACCCAACCATACCAGCTAATAATTTCGAACTTAAACCCTCCCTGTTGCAACTAGTGCAACAAAGACAACTCGCAGGTCTCACTACTGAGAACCCAAACCAACATTTAAAAATCTTTCTCTAATTAGCAGACACTTTTAAAACCAATGGAGCTTCTCCTGAGGCAATCCGTTTAAGATTATTCCCTTTTTCCCTCAAAGATAAAGCCCTATCTTGGTTAGATTCCCTTCCACTCAATTCAATTACGACTTGGGATAAACTTAGAAGAGTATTCCTTGCTAGATACTTTCCCCCAAGTAAGATCGTCGTTCTTCGAAACCACATAACTAGATTTACCCAGAACCAAGGAGAATCGTTGTTCGAAGCTTGGGAGAGATATAAAGAGTTGTTAAGAGCATGCCCACATCATGGCTTATAAAGTTAGTTAATCATTCAGACCTTCTATAATGGACTTCGCTATAACACTAAGATGACCATCGATGCTGCCGCAGGCGGTGCACTGATGAACAAACCCTATCCTGAAGCTAGCGCCCTCATCGATGGCTCAAAACCATCAATCATGGGGAGTCGAACGAGCGACAGTTGAGAAGAAGGAAGCCCAAGGAGGAGTGCATGAACTAAGCTCTATAGACATGATGCAAGCTAAAATGGATGCATTAGCCCTCGAGGTCGAGCATATGTGCATAAACCCGAATACTTCAGTCGCAGTTTTGTCGGATTATGAGATATGTGGAACCAAAGGACACCAATCTGCAGAATGCAGTCTATTAAACGAAACCCACTCTGAGCAAGTGAACTACACCCAAGGGAACCCATATTCGAATACCTATAACCCTGGATGGAGGAATCACCCGAACTTCTCCTATAAGAACAATAACCCTATCCAAAATAATGTACCTCCGAGACAATCAGGTTACCAAGCCCCAAGATCAAATCAACCTATGCAACCTGTACCACCAAAGCCGAGCCTTGAGAAAATTATGGAAAATTTTATCACTGCTCAAACCCAACAAAACAAATAGTTCATGAACCAAAACATTCACGTTAATGAACTGATTACTCAGTTAGGAACCAAGGTTGACCAAATAGTTACTCACACCAAGATGCTTGAAACCCAGATCTCTCAGGTAGCTTTAAACCAAGCCCCCCAGACTACACCTGGAGGGCAGTTCCCTGGACAACCTCAACAGAATCCGAGAGGGCAAGCCAATGCCATTACCCTACGAAGTGGGAATGCTTATGATGAGCCACCAAACCCAAGATTGAGTGAACCTAAAACTTGTAAGGAATATACCGAACCCACAGACAAAGTAAAGGAACCAGAGGAATCTGAAAACCGGGAAGGTCAAGAAAAAGGAGAAGAACCTAAAGATAAAACTTATGTACCACCCCTGCCATATAAACCACCTATACCATATCCGCAAAGTCTCAAACAAACCCAGATCAATAACCAGTATCAGAAATTTATTAAAGTTATAGAAAAACTCCACGTAGAAATCCCTTTCACAAAAGCCATCACCCAAATACCTTCTTATGCAAAGTTTCTCAAAGACATCCTTACCAACAAACGTAGACTAGACGATCCGAGGCCCCTGAAATGCAATTCCATTTCCGAGAATAAGTTAGCCAAGAAAGATAAAGATCCTGTAAATTTCTCCATTCCTTGTCTTTTGGGAATTCATGTCATCGAAAAAGCTTTTCTATACTTAGGAGCTAGTGTGAGCTTAATGCCTTTAGCAGTTTGTGAGAGGTTAAACTTAGGAGAATTACAACCTACTAAGATGTCACTTCAGTTAGCCGATAGATCTGTTAAGTATCCAATAGGCATTCTAGAAGATGTCCCTGTTAGGATAGGTCAGTTATTTATCCCTATTGATTTTGTTGTCATGGACATCAAAGAAGATAATGATATACCAATCCTTCTAGGTAGACCATTCTTATCAACTACAGGAGCCATAATAGATGTCAAGAGAGGAAACTTGACCTTTGAGGTAGGTGACGAGAAAATAGAATTTATACTTTCAAAATTTCTTATGGCACCTGTGATGGGAGACGCATGTTATGCCTTAGATATCATTGATGAATGCGTTAGAGAATTAGAACAAGAAGAAATCATAAAAACAATTAAGTTGCCATCAACCCCCATAATGGAAGATGATGACTTTAGAAAACCCTACATCGATGATAACCTTTACGAATGTTTATCCCTTACCCCAGATCCTATGCCATGCCCTAAGTAACCAACCTTAGAACTTAAGGAACTGCCTAAGAATTTGAGATATGAGTTCCTCGATGAAGAGATGAACCGTCCAGTTATAGTCAGTGCTACCTTGAGCCAAGAGGAAACATACCAGCTTTTAAACGTTTTACGAAGATATCCCTCAGCCTTAGGATATAATATCTCTGACCTGAAAGGTATAAGCCCATCCGTATGCATGCATCGGATTTCGCTCGAAGAAGATTCAAAACCCTTCAGAGAGCATCAAAGAAGAATAAACCCTATAATGAGTGATGTTGTTAAAAAAGAAGTTCTTAAGTTACTTGAGGCAGGTATAATCTACCAGATCTCGGATAGTAAGTGGGTGAGCCCTGTGCATGTAGTACCTAAAAAGGGAGGCATCACAGTCGTGCAAAACGATAAAGGCGAACATGTAGCAAAACGGGTAGAAGGAGGATGGCAGATGTGAATAGACTATAGAAAATTAAATAAAGCAATCAGGAAGGATCATTTCCCTTTACCATTTATAGACCAGATGTTGGAGCGTCTAGCCAGACACTCTTACTTCTGTTATCTAGATGGATACTCAAGATTCATCCAAATACCTATCCACCCAAAGATCAAGAAAAAACTACTTTTACATGCCCTTATGGAACTTTTGCCTACAGACGAATGCCATTCGGCCTCTGTAACGCCCCAGCTGCTTTCCAACGCTGCATGATGTCAATCTTTGCAGATTACCTAGATGGTATCATGGAAATATTTATGGATGATTTCTCGGTTTGCGGATTTAATTTCCAAAATTGTCTTGCTAACCTTGAGAAAATCCTGGAGAGATGCGTGGAGGTGAACCTTGTACTAAATTGGGAAAAATGTCATTTCATGGTGACCGAAGGAATTGTTTTAGGACATATAGTTTCCGAAAAAGGTATAAAGGTAGGTAGAGCTAAGATAGAAGTAATAGAGAACCTAAAACCACCAAAAACTATCAGAGAAGTCCGAAGTTTTCTTGGACATGCTGGATTCTACTGGCGTTTTATTAAGGACTTCTCAAAAATAACCAAACCTTTAACTGGTTTTTTAATGAAAGATGCTGAATTCATTTTCGATGGAAAATGTAATGAAGCATTTAATCTTTTAAAGCAAGTGTTGATTTCAGCACCTATTATGCGACCCCCTGATTGGTCAGAACCTTTTGAGATAATGTGCGATGCTAGTGATTATGCCGTTGGAGCCGTTCTAGGACAAAGGAAAGATAAAAAATTATATGCCATTTATTATGCCAGTAGAACCCTAGATGATGCCCAACTCAACTACGCAACAACTGAAAAGGAATTACTCGCTATAGTTTTCGCTATAGACAAATTTAGATCTTATCTAGTAGGAGCCAAAATTATAGTTTACACCGATCATGCTGCCATTCGTTACCTATTAAGTAAAAAAGATGCCAAGCCCAGGTTACTCCGATGGATTCTGTTACTACAAGAGTTTTATTTAGATATAAGAGATAAAAAAGGCACTGAAAATGTAGTAGTTGATCACCTTTCTAGGCTAGAACACCTAAAACCAAACTTAGTACCCATAAATGATGATTTTGCCTATGATAGACTGATAGCTAGACTAGAAACCATTGAAGATGACAACCTAGGCCCTCATGAGCACTTCCAAAAATCCTTAGCTGTAAGTAACGCACCATGGTATGCAGACTTTGTTAATTATCTAGTTGCTGATGTACGTAATGAAAGGAATTGGACCTATGTTTAGATGCTCCACCTGTTTTGGGTCCTCTTCCTCCTAATGTTCCTGATGAGGAGGGACACGACACTGATGAAGAATATGATCGGAGAGAGCAATCTCCCGTACCTCATGTGTCCCCCCGTCATCCTTCACCATCACACACCGCACCATCTTCTTCTTTTGCAGGTTCTGCTCCTGGCTTCTATATTACAGAGGAGATGTGGCGTGACCACATGGCTAGAGAGAAAAGGCGTGATGACCTACTCTCTACCATTCAACAACAACTGGCGGATAACATGAGCTTCATGCAAGAATCGTAGCGGAGGACCTATAGATCCTATGAGACTGTTGTACAGTCCCTGCTTACGATCACAAACCAGCAAGCCCGTCAGCAGCAATACCATCATCAACATACTGCGCTTATCGAAGCCACTCAGAGCTCCATTTTAAGTAACCTTCGAGAGGTGAGGACTGCTCAGGATGCCTTACAGGCCCAGATGGATCAGAGAGACAGTCGTCGTACCCGATCCCGTCGTCCATATCAGGATGGCGAAGGCACCAGTGGTTAGCAGTAGTATGTCAGGTGACTCTCCCCTTATCTTATTTCGAAACATTGGGGACAATGTTCGATTTAAGTGTGGGAGGAGACTTTATCGCTTTTCTTTGCTATTTTCAGTTAGTTTGTTAGATAGTTTATTTATTTTTATTGCTTTTTAGTTGTTTATTTCATTTTGCTTTTAGTTTAAGCATTTTTAGATAATGCATGAGTCTGACGAGTCACCAGTATAGTGTATCTTTAGTACAGTCTAATCTCCCCATTCCTTTAGCCCTACCAAAAGTTTTTTTGCAAAAGAAAACGGTGTTATTCTGAAAGTTTTTGGGTTTTTAAGACGGGTTTGAGTAAGGATGCGGTGACTTGGGAAAACTTTTTGAAACATCAGTATTGTTTTAGCACCATAGACTTCATGAATATAGGAATCATTCCCGAAACCCCATATACCATGGCCTTAATCATCATTTCAGTATAAGTCCTCAGTAGTTTATTTCAGCAGTCAGCTCTGGCCTACGCATCCTCTACGTAGAGGACCGATGAACATAAGTGAATGATCCAGTGAAATAAATAAAAGAAAGCAAAAAGACAAATCCGGTATAGGTGACCCTCACAAAGTCATTTAAACCAAAAGAGTTGTAAAAATTTGCTACAAAAAGAAAAAGAAAAAGAAAAACTTACCCACTGTTAGTTGGTTCAAAGGTATCTGGCGCTGAACTCGGTATGACGGATTACGATCTGATCCCCCACAACTGCAGTTGGGTCAAATAAAAGGGTTTACACAGATTTATGTGCCAGGAACCCCATGTTTGGATCATAATCACTAACAGGTCACTCTGCTATGAAGCATGTACGGATAACGGGCTTAATGTGATTGCGCCTGAATGAAAAGGACACAAAAAGAGATGAAGAGGCAGGCCTAGGTATTGTGGGATAATATGGGTTGGTTAATATAGGAATGGAGTTTATGTCCGTATTTGCGGATAAGTGTCATCATGATACCCTTAGTTCACTCAGTTAGTACCTATCACTACATCCCGACTTGAACTTAGAAATCTTTTAACCCGAATCAGTCGTTGACACCCGTTTTTCTTCTATGAGATTTTTAATGTTTTGCTTGAGGACAAGCAAGGGTTTAAGTGTGGGAGAATTTGATGACACTGAAATTCACCGTATTTTTGACTCTGATTTCGCATGCATTCTAGTTGTTTTATTATCATTTTGTTATGTTATTACTATGTTTCTCTCTGTTTTCAGGTTTTCAGTCTAATCGGAGCCCCGATCGGGAAAAGGAGTGAAAACGAGCTAAAAACCCTAAAATTCAGCATTTTACACTTGTGGCTCCCACTGTGGCTGGCGCCATGGGCCCTGCCATGACGTGTCCTAGCTCAACTTCCCTCAACTGCCATGTTCCCCACTACCTCCACTATGGCGCCAAAATTTGCACTTATGGAGGGCGCCACAAGAAGGAAAGTTTTCCCTCCCAATTTCAAACTGAAGGGCATCCTTGTCATTTCCATTATTTTACTTGCCTATAAATAGAGACTCGAATTCATTTGTTTAATCATCCAAACTTAGAGCAGATGCAAACTTAGAGCAAACTTAGTTTCACTTAGGTATATATTCAGTATTTTAAAGTGGTAATCGCTTCGCATTGGGGTGTTACCACAATTGTGTAATCAAGTATGTGATCGAGTCTGTAATCGAGTTTGGAGTACTTTGGAAGGAAGTTAATCCTGCCGCCATTTTCATTTCCGCTTCGCATTTTATTCAACCCTTCGATTGGAGCAGGTTTTTATTGCTTGCCTTTATCTATTTTATTTTCTCGCACTCGCTTTACTTTATTTATTTCTCGCACTCGCTTTACTTTATTTATTTCTCGCACTCGCTTTACTTTATTTATTTCTCGCACTGTCTTTACTTTATTTATTTCTCGCACTCGCACTACTTTCGTTTATTTCTCGCACTCGCACTACTTCTGTTTATTTCTCGCACTCGCACTACTTTTATTTATTTCTCGCACTCACACTACTTTATTTACTTTCCGCACTCGCACTACTTTTATTTAAATTAAAATGCACCTTTACTTTACCATGTCTAATTAAACCTATAAGGTTAGAATGTAAGGATCATAATTGAATCGATAATCCGTACAATTGTACGTAGAAACACTTAAGGGCTATTTTGACTTTCAACTTAAGTTTTCCCGCACTTAATTTCTGTTGGGTAAGATCGAAAGTCGTCCAACATCCTTTTAAACTTAATTGTTTTTAACTATTTCAAAAACAACGAAAGCGCTTTGTTTAGTTCATTAGGAGTTTTTAACTTAAGAAGAAAAGTGATTTTAAAAATATTTTCGGACGCGTTTATGAGTTTAGAGTCAGGTTCGTAAGAACCTCTTTTGGTTAAGAAATCCAGGTTAAAATACTTTTCAACTTAGTCAAGATACTATATTTCTTAAAAATAGGTTTACTACTCTAACGCAATGCGCGCCTTTTTATAGGTGACAATAAGAGGGTTTGATTAGGGAGTACAACTCGGTTCTGAATACGCGAAAGCGACAGTTCCTGTTAAATTAGTTCTTTTCAAAGTAGGAAACACTGCCCATAAGTAGTTCTATTAGCAAGTACTTGGATTATTAATTGATTATGTGAATTACATTCGAGCCTGTATTTATTAATTGAACTTTATTCAACACTTTACTTTTCATTGCACACCCTAAAAACCCCTATTTTGATTACCTTAGATAAACACCATAACAATAGATAACGCTAGATTGACACTTGGTCTTTGTGGATGTGACAATCTTTTATATTACTCTGACGCGTTCGTATACTTGCGAAAAGCACGCATCGGTTGTCAAAGTCCACCAGTAACTCACAAAGAACTTTAAGTTGTTCAAATGGAGTTGAAAGGTTTATGTGGGCTGGATGATCAAGAACATGAGGTTCTTGATAAGAGGTTGTTTTTTGAGTAGCAGTAGTGGATGTGACTTGTTGTGGGGATTCAACCTATTTTTCAGTGGCATTCATCTCTTGAGAGAACTCTAAGACTTGTTGTTCTTGAGCATTCATGATGAAGTTGTAGAGAAAGATGAAGAGAGAAGTTGTAGAGATTTTTTTTTGGATTTTAGGATTGTGTAAGTAATGAAGAGTGAAAGTGTGAAAGTGGGAGTCTATACACAAAATTTAGAATTTTCAAAACAAACGATAACTTGTGAGGAACACAAAATTAATTGTTCAAGACTACCAACAGTTTCTGACTAGAGATGTTTCTGATAAAGATATCTTCTAACTTGTAGAAGTGTCAGAATCAGAATCAGATAAACATCATATGCTTGAGTCAGAGTCTATTTTTACATTAGAGATGAGAAAAACAGGTTCAGAGTCCTTCAGGGCAATATGCCATATTTAAAAATTTCAGAGTGAAGAGAATTCTATCTTCAGCTAAGGGTTTTGTAAAGATATCATCCCATTGATGGTCGGTATCTATAAATTTTAAAGCAATTGTCCCTTTCTGAACACAATCTCTTATAAAACGGTGTTTAATTTCTATGTGCTTCGCTCTAGAATGTAAAATTGGATTCTTACTTAAGCAAATATCAACAGTATTATCACAAAAGATAGGAATTTTACTCTCATAGATATGAAAGTCCTCAAGCTGATTCTTCACTCAGAGCATCTGAGTGCTGTAAAGTGAAGCTGAGATATATTCTGCTTCTGCAGTTGACAGTGCAATGGTTTATTGTCTTTTTCTTGCCCATGAGATGAGGTTTCCTCCCAGAAACTAATAGTTTCCATATGTGCTTTTACATTCTAACCTATCTCCAGCATAATCTGCATCATAATACCCAAAGAGCATATACTCTGATGTTTTCTTATACATCAAGCCAAGATTATGTGTTCCTTTTAGATACCTAAGGATTCTCTTAACAACAATTAAGTGAGATTCCCTTGGAACCGACTAAACTCTAGCACGCAAACATACGCTGAATAATATATCAGGACGAGAAGCAGTAAGATAAAGGAGAAAGCCTATCATACCACGATAGAGTTTTTGACAAACCTTTTGAGTTACCTCTTCCTTCTCCATAATGCAAGTAGGATGCATGTGAGTCTTGGTTGGCTTGTTTTCTGACATGTCAAATTTCTTCATAAGATCTTTTATGTATTTGCTTTGATAGACATACGTGGCTTCTGATGTTTGATTGATTTGAATGTTTAGAAAGAACTTTAGTTCTTGCGTTAAGCTCATTTCCAATTCTGCCTGCATTAACTCAGAAAATTCTTGGCAAACAGAGGGGTTAGTAGAACCAAATATTATATCATCAACATAGATCTGAAAAATCATAAGATCGTTTCTGATTTTTTTTTCAAAAGAGAATGGAGTCCACTTTGCCTCTGGTAAAATTATTTTCCAGAAGAAATGAACTAAGTCTTTCATACCAAGCTCTGGGAGCTTGTTTCAGATCGTAAATAAATTTCTTAAGTTTGAAAACATGTTCTGGAAGTTTTGAATTTTTAAATCCAGAAAGTTGATGGACATACACTTCTTCAGAAATGTAACCATTTAGAAACACACTTTTGACGTCCATTTGATATAACTTAATAGAATAATTAACAACAAAGGATACAAGGAGACAAATAGATTCTAACCTCGCGACTGGAGAAAAGGTTTCATTGTAGTCAATTACTTCTTGTTGACTATAACCTTGTGCCACCATTCGTGCTATGTTCCTAACGACTTCGCCCTTTTCATTTAGCTTGTTTCTGTAAACCCATTTAGTTCCAGTCATATGGGTTCCCTTAGGTCCTGATACAAGATCCCAAACGTCATTTTTTGAAAACTGATCAAGTTCTTCTTTCATTTCCAGAATCCATTCTTTATCTTGAAGATCTTCTTCATAAGATGTTGGCTCTATCAACGATACTAGTCCCATAAGTGTTTCTTCAGAAACTTTGAATGTTGATCTTGTTCTGAAAGGTTCATCCTTGTTTCCCAGAATTAGTTCTTCAGAAACATTCTGCCTATTTCTTTGTCTTTTCTGATTGATTGTGCATTCAGGTGCTTTTGAAGTTCCTCTTTCAGCTTCTTCAGAATCATTTTCCTTTTCGTTAAAACCTGCAAGTGTGATCTCCAGATCTGCAAATTTCTCAAATGGCTTTGACTTTTTAGAGTCAGGATTATCATCAAATCTGACATGAATTGATTCTTCCATAATTTGTGTTTTTGTATTATATACTCGATATCCTTTAGAACATTCTGAGTATCCCAACATAATACACTTTTGTACCTTAGAGTCAAACTTGTTCAGATTGTCTTTAGTGTTCAAAATAAAACAAGAGCATCCAAAAGGATGAAAATAAGCAATATTTGGTTTTATTCCCTTGCATAGTTCATAAGGAGTCTTCTCCAGAATAGGTCTGATAGAGATTCTATTATGAATGTAACTTGTTGTATTCACAGCTTCTGCCCAGAAGTTTTTAGCCACATTAGTCTCATTGATCAGGGTTATGGCCATTTCTGGGAGAGTCCTACTCTTCCTTTCTACAACACCATTTTATTATGGAGTTCCAGGACAGGAGAAATCATGAGATATTCCATTAGAGTAAAAAAGTTCTTCGAAAAGTTTGTTTTCAAATTTCCCACCATGATCACTTCTGACTCTGATAATCTTAGAGTCATATTCATTTTGCACTTTTAAACAGAAACTGGTGAACATAGAATGTGACTCATTCTTGTTCCTTACGAATTTTACCCATGCCCAACGATTGCAGTCATCAATAATGACAAGTCCATACTTCTTACCATTTACTGACACTGTCTTAATAGGTCCAAAAAGATCAATGTGTAAAAGTTCTAGAGTTCTGGAGGTGGAAAGAATTTTTTTGGTTTTGAAAGTGGTTTTAGAAAATTTACCTTTCTGACATGCTTCACAAAGAGCATATGAAGAAAACTTCATCTTAGGAAGGCCTCTTACTAACTTAAGTTTATTTGGATGAGAAATCCTTCTCAAGCTTATGTGACCTAAGCGTCTATGCCACACCCATTGCTCTTCATTGATAGACATCAAGCATTTCACGTTTTGGTTTTTCAAATCTGAAAGTTTTATTTTATAAATGTTGTTCTTCCTCTTTCCAGTGAAAAGGGTGGTGTCATTCTTCTGATTGACAACCTTACACGGTTTTTGATTAAAAATAGTATCATAACTGTTATCACCTAATTGACTTATGGACAACAAATTATGCATTAGTCCCTCAACATAAAGAACATCAGAAATAGAGGGAAGAGATTTGTTACCAACTGTTCTAGATCCTTTGATTCTTCCTTTCTGATTTCCTCTAAAGCCTACGAAACCAACATCTTTAATTTCCAGGTCTTGGAACATATGCTTTCTTCCTATAATGTGTCGTGAGCATCCAGAGTCCAGGTACCATGACTGGTGTTTTAATTTTGTTGCATAGGATACTAAAATGTACACTATTTTATCTTATGGTACCCAGAATCTTTTAGGTCCTTTAGGATTAGTTTTCCCAAAGTTTCTGAGAATTTTGGGTTTTCTAGCATTACTGAACTTTTGTGTCTGTGTCGGTGTATAATGGTAAGAAAAAGGAGATATTGGTTTGTTTTCTATAGAAGGTTTCTGATCATCATCATCAGAGTCATAACCAATTCCTCTTTATCTATTATGACTTACACCATAGATCATAAAATCCATTCAGCTTCTATCAATATTGTTGTTAATAAATTTCTGAAAGGCTTTATCATATTTGTATATAATAGTGTCAGAAGTAGGTGGAGCTTTGGAAAGAGTTTCCTCAAGTTTTGAACATCTCTTAGTTGAAAAATCTTTTTCTCTTTAAAGAATAAAATTATTTTCTTTAAGTTCAGAAACTTCTTTCTCAAGCTTATCACACTCTTCAATAGTCTCCTCATGAACCTTTTTTAGATTCTTGAATTTCTGTCGAAGCTTCTGATACAAGCTTAGAGATTTTGACAAATAAGATTCAAGATAAGAGTGAGAAAAGTCAGAGAATACCTCTTTAGAGTCAAACTCTATTTCATATGAACTTCCAGAGGTAGTGACCAAGAATGCTACGTTGCTTGCTCCTCTTCAGAAAGAGATTCTGAAGCTTCAGATTCAAAGTCATCCCATGTTTCCATGAGTCCTTTCTTCTTTTCTTTGAATGAGTTCTTATTGAAGCTTTTTTTCTAGAGCTATCCTTCTTTAGCTTTGGACAATTGTTTCTGTGGTGCCTAGGCTCCTTGCATTCATAACATGTTACTTCCTTGTTGGATCTGCCTCTGGAGAATCTGCCTCTGGAGGTTGGATCTAGATTATCTCCCTTCTGTTTGGGCTTTCTGAAGTTGTTTTGTCTTTTTCTCTAGAGTTGTTTGATTCTTCTAGAAAGAAGAGATAATTCTTCTTTATCATCAGAATCTTCATTCTCAGAGTCATCAACTTATTCCTCTTCAGCTTGAAAGGCTTTGTTCCTTTCTAGCTTTCTTCTTTCTGATATGAAATTTAAAGCGACAAATTTTCTCTTCTTCTGAGGTTCATCTTCTTCTAGATCTATTTCATGACTTCTGAGAGAGTTGATAAGTTCTTCAAGACTTATGCTGTTCAGATCCTTGGAAAACTTTAGAGAAGTAACCATAGGTCTCCACTTCTTGGGAAGACTTCTGATTATCTTCTTGATGTGATCTGTTATAGTATATCCTTTGTCCAGAACCTTGAGTCCTGCAACCAAGGTTTGGAACCTTAAGAACATCACTTCAACAACTTCATCATCTTCCAGAGCCTTAGTCTCTTTAACTTGGTTGTTGCCTTCATGCATCATTTTCAAGGTTGTCAAAAATATCTTTAGTTATTTCCTTGTTGGTTATCTTCTCATACTTGTTGTAGGAAATAACATTTAACAGAATGGTTATGGCTTTGTGGTGATTCTTGAAACCGCGCTTTTGATCATCACTCATTCTGCTTCTTGGAATAGGAATACCAATTGCAGAGATAGGTAGTTTATAACCATTTATAAACATATCCCAGAGATCAACATCGTAGCCTAGGAATAAACTCTCAATTTTTTCCTTCCAATAATCAAACTTTTCTCCATCAAAAACTGGAGGTTTTGCATTGTAGTTATCTCTTTCATCACAAGTCTACAAACCTAAACAAGTCACTTGAGGAATCAAAAGCAATTACAAAAATTACAACGTGTTTTGCTAGATGCTTCCAGATAAGCAGTATATACACAATTTTAGACAAGGGAAAAATAGCCACACAATATTGAGCAACAACTTTTGTATGGAAACTATTTCTTACAACAATAGTGGTGAATAAATAATAAGAGTATAATAGTGTTTTTATATCAAAGTTGTGTTTCAGCAAGTTGTGAGGAGGTCCTTATATAGCACTTGAGATAATACCGTTGGGGGAAGTCAATGAAGATTTTGGGCCAACTGTGGGAGATAAATGTAGTAAATTTCTTGTCCTTTCCATAGCAGTCTTGGAGCATAATGAAATGTTTACTTAAAAGAATTGTACTACAATTTTATTACTTTGACCAGGTGACGTATGATGGCGTGTTTCTGAGCATGTGTCAATGTGAGGTGAGCATGATCAGAGTCTTCAGAGTTAGAGTTTTCAGATAGAGTTCTTAGAATCAGATCATCAAAGCTTGAACTTCAGAGTCAGATTCTTCAGGTGATTGCTCCTCATATGCATTCTGTTCAGAGTCAGATATGATTTCTCTTTGTGCTGGGTCAACGCTTCTGAACTAATTCAAATGTCGGATATTCATTTCTTGATAATCAGAAGGTGACTTACCAGAGTCATTTTAACTTAGAATCCTACACATTAAGAAAATGATTAGGGTACCAAATTGTTTCATTATTTGTTATCGTCAATACTTAGAGATATATTATAGAGTTAAAATATTGTTCTACCAAGACAATGAAATAAGAATCACCATACCTGAATTTGAGAAACTCAAACCAGATGGCATCCAACCCCAATGCTTGACTCCCAAGCCACCATCCTCCTTAGCCATACAAACTTATCCCAACTGACCCAATTGATCTTCCTAACACCTTCCCTTCCATCCCAAAGAAAAGCTATATGCAACTTGATTATCTCATCTAAGATGTATCTAAGAGCAAAAACACATCATGTAGATAGGTCGGTTATTCAATATTGCATTCAACAAGACCACTTTTCCTCCCAAAGAAAGATGCTCGCCTCTCCAACAAGATATCCTACTCTTGAGTTTAGCTATTGGCCCTAACTAGAAATGCCAAGAAAAAGGAAGGGAATATTTCCTATATCATAAGCCAAGAAGGAAGAATCAACTTGCAAAAAGTGATTTTTTAATCAAATAACCAACTTTTTCAAAAAAATCCCAAAATAATTCACTTTTCAGATTAATTCTCAAACTACTCCACTTTGAAGACGTGGCGCCAGATGAATTGGCGCTTGCTCTCTAAGTTAAAGAGGTGGCGCCAATTGTGGCTTATGCACATGGTGCTGCCAATCCAATTGGCGCCCATGTGTAAAAAAGGAGAGGATGCGCCAATTGGTTTGGCGCCTCTGTGTATTGTGTGATTTTTTTTTGTATAAATAGAGATGTTGTGTGATTCATTTTTCCACATATCATTTAATTATATTGTAAACATGGTTCATCTTTGTCGCCGCTATGAAAAAGTGATTTATTCGAGATACAAGCCTCTGATGGAGATGCTCTTCTGGAACATCTGTCGTTTCGAGCAACTACAGAGCGAGTTAGTTCATTGGTTAGACGGAAACATAAATGAAGGCGAAAAAAATAGAAATATTGAGAGACTCGATGCCTTACGTGGATGGGTGCGAGTAAAAAATGACAAGGATGCTATGGAAGTGATGTTTGGACCAAATGATATCAGTTTGATTATTGTAATCTATTAGAAATGTTGTAGTTGTCGCGCAAAAAGTCAATTGTTATATAAATGGTCAATTTTGTAGCCTTTGTACATGTATGGACTTTTGATGTGATTGTATGAAATGATATTTGATATTTGAATGCATTGACTGTTTGAAATGAATTATATGGATATGAAAGATATTGAAATGAATGAACATGATAACATGAATCAATGGACATAAATTTTGAATGAATCAAGACCTAAGGATCAAAATGGACAATGATTAGGACCTATCCAACGATTCATGGATCAAACCCTAATAAAAATGGCATGGAATAGACTAAGTGATGAACTTGATGAATACCTAATCATGGATCAATGGACATAACCATAACTTGGATGAACAATGCCAAGCATGAAACAAAATCTCTAGCAAGGCCCAAGATGTACAATGAACTAGGTCATAATCAAAGATTCATGGACCAAACAACAATGGCAATGCAAATGTTATGAATGATATTGGCCAGATGAAATAGGTTAGGCATGGACTAGGCATGAGGATATGATCAGAGGATATGATAGGGATATATTGAATCAAGTGGAAGTTGTGATGCCATGGAAATAGGCTTGAACGAATGAACATGGACAAGCAAAATATGAACATGTAAGGCCATGAAGTAAATGCTAAACAAACCAAAGAAACCTCCATAATAGACCATGAACAAGTGGGCCTTGAATGGATCTTGACTAGGCAAGTGAAGCATACAGAATGGATGATGCAATAACCATATGGCTACCAAACACCACAACAATCATTTCAACCTTTCCTCGACATATCATTCACACCAATGTCTCCCTTCAATCGTCCTGGTCGCCCTCCAATAACTAAAACACAAATCAACTACTCGGGCATGGGTCACAAACTCAGTTATGGCGATAACGCTTCATTGCAGGTGGTGGTGATTTTCTTGGCCCCTTAAATCTTCAAACACCTTGGGTGAATCATCAACGTGGGTTAGGGCCACACGTTCGGGTAGCTAGGGGATACGGTACCAGAGGTTAGTTAGGTCATCCCGACCAATGACATTAGTCTTTATGGTATTCGTATGGAAACACATATTAATATTAATATCAATTGGTCCAGTTTTGAATTTTAGCTAAAATGTACATTGTTTTTCAAAAATAATTACACAACACACATAGGTGTCAAACCACTTTGTGTCTCCTTTAAAACCTAACACACAGGCGCCAATTGGATTGGCAACACCATGTGCATAAGCCAATCCAATTGGTGCCACCTCTTAAACTTAGAGAGTAGGCGCCAGTTCATCTGGCGCCACCTCTTAAAAGTGGGTTAGTTTGGGAATTAATCTGAAAAATGGGTTATGTTGAGATTTTTTTGAAAAACTGGGTTAGTTGAGTAAAAATTTCCCAAAAAGTCTTCCTTTAAATTGATGCCAAACAAATTTCTTTAATGAAGATTAATACACAAACTAGATGTTAAATAAAAGCATTGGAGGATAGACTTGATACACCATAAATTGGAACAAGAACCCCCACACAAAAGGACAGTATTATCAGCAAACTGCACAAGTTTAAAGTGAATGAAATCATTCACTTGAAAACCATGAAAATCTCCATCTTGACATACATCCTTCAAGAGATCGGAAAGACCCTGAGCAACCAACAAGAACAGGAAAGGGGAAAAAGGATCACCCTTCCTAATTTCATACCCCAAAGTTCACCCTACCCTTCACAATGTTCACCTAGGTCACTAACCCTAATCATGTACATATCTTCATGGGCAGTCATATCATTTGCATATGCATTTTTCAGTATAAGAGAACATGTATCTTGGATTTAAAGCATTATGCTTATACCTAGTGGAAACTAGGGTTTCGTAGCAACTTGAGGTTGCTCAGTCAACCAAACCCTAGTTGGTGGTGTCTCTTAATTCTTGTGTATGGTCTTGACATTGAAGATTTAACTTTGGCTTCTTGGTGAATCAAAACCCTAGTTTGAGGTTGCTACTTGATCATGACCCCATAACCCATAATTATGGTTATCGCTCATTGTGTGGGCACCTAACCTTAATTCCATCTGATTCTTCATCATCCATTGTGTATGCTTCACTTGCTTGGTCAAGATTTATTCAAGGCCCACTTGTTTGTGGTCCATTATGGAGGTTTCTTTGGTTTAGTTAGCATGCACTTCATGGCCTTACATGTTCATCTTTTGCTTGTTTATTTAATTGGTTCAAGTCTATTTCCACGACATTCACTTCCACTTGATTCAATTCATTCTTGGCATTTCATCTGACCATTTCCTCATTCCTAGCCCATAGTTTGTTCATGTCTTATTTAGGTTCATTTCATCTGATCACTTATAGTGCATGTTTTATTCTTGGTTTGTTCATGTTGTTATCCATTGGTCCATGCTAATGTGATTCATCTAAGTCTTATCATGCATCATCCATTCAAGGGTTGATTTCAAGAGGTTTAGATTGGTTCATTCAAATACATTTTCCATGCAATTCATTTCATTTTCAATGTCATGGTGGATTATCTATTTCAAGATACATTCATTAGGTCATTCACTTCCATTCAAGTGGTGGAGTTCAAAGGGCTTTAAGTTTTAATACATGTATCATGGGATTTCCAATACTTCATTTCCATTTTCATTCATTTCAATTCAACACAAATTCAATATCGTAGTTTGTTTATTCAAGTCATGTTCATTTCAATACATCATTCATGTTAATTAAATTCAAATCCATTCATTCATAAACAAATACCAAATTCCATTCATATAATTCACATCAAAATGTGCATACATTGGAAAAATTACAAAAATGACCATGTTATTGTTGGTGTAAGCCCTAGAGGCCAATACTCTTGGTACTTGTATCGAATTATTTATTAATAATAAAAGGCTTTTTCTTTATTATGTTTGTTTAATAAAGTCCCTAGAATAGCTAGTCCGTTTAATGTATCAAGTATGACTTAATCATGAGATCACATTAAACATAAGGGCACTATTCTTAAAGTATCCGTAGTCGAGCTTTATTGTGAAGCGGGATAACATTAAAGCATTAAGACTATTATGTATATAGACTGATGATCACATCTCATGGATCATGGATAAGGAGTTATCAAGTCTTAAACATAGGTATGAATATTAAGAGTAATATTTATACCGGATTGACCCGCTATGAGAATACTATATATAGAAAGTTATGCAAAGTGTCATAAGTTATTCTCATGGTGATAAGGGTGTATACCACCCTTCGACCTGAAACCACTATGGACCCTAGATGTAGAGTCGAGTGCTTTATTGCTGATCAAACATTGCCCGTAACTGGACAACCATAAAGACAGTTGATGGGTACTCCACGAAGCATGTTGAGGGACATGAGTGACCTAGATGGAATTTTCCCATCCTACGTAACAGGATAAATGTCTATGGGCCTAATATTGAACTGGACAAGGATGACACGGTCTATGCCTTATGTTCAATACAGATATAAGGGCAAAAGGGTAATTCTACACATAAGTATTATCATAGAAGGAATTGTCAGACCACATGACATTTTCGTGTCTTGGGTAGCAGTGATGTGTTGCTAGATACCGCTCACTGTTTATTATGTTAAATGCGTGATTTAATATAATTGCCAACGTCGCGAAAACCTACAAGGTCACACACAAAGGACGGATTGATGAGAGATAGAGTAACTAAGGAACACTGTAAGGTACGGTGCACTTAAGTGAGTTGTAGAACATCGTAAGGTACGGTGTACTTAAGTAGAATACGAAATATGGTAAGGTACCATGGGCTTAAGTGATTTTGGGCATATTATAAGATATGGGCCAAAATACACTTAAGTGGGCTTTTTAGCTTGAAGCCCACACAAGTGGTTCTATAAATAGAACCCTTGTGTAGAAGCATTCATTGCGGTTGCATTATTTTCGTTTTCTCTCTCTCTCTCTTTCTCTCTCTATCACACACACACACACACACACTCAAAGCCTTCATTCATACTAGCTAGCACTGAGATTGAAGGAATCCGTTCTTGTGGACTGAGTAGAGACGTTGTCATCGTTCAATGTTCGTGATCGCTCCGTGGATCTGCATCAAAGGTTTTGATCGTCACAAGAGATCTGCACCAAATGTTTCAATCGTCACAAGAGGTAAATATTCTATCACTGATCATGACCATTCGTAAGGAACTCTAAAGGAGAAAATTTTAATTTCCGCTGTGTTTTGGATCGCAATTCTCCTTCAGTGGTATCAGAGCACCTTACAAAACCGTGAATCGGATAGCTATTTATTTTCTGTATTAATATGATTAAAAGACAGAATGAATCAATTATTTAAACGGGTAATTAAATTTGGCATCATGAGTGTACGAGTTGGATGATTGATGTTGACTATGCTTCGGGACCGACATTAGTATGGTGAAGCAGCGATACATCGATCGTCCATAGGTTACGCAATTAAGACCGATCAACTTATATATGATATCAGTAATCCTAATGCAAAGTACGATATATATGATATACTATTTCTGTTTCGTTCATTCAAACACTAAATGGTTGTTTTCCTTTGAGCGATCAATGGTCATTTGCTTCAGAATCCGACATTAGTATGGTGAAGCAATGACCTGTTGATCAATCACACTGAATCAACAATCGAGGTGTGCTTGACGGTCTGAAATTGGTGCATTAGGGTTAGTGACGGCGCAAGGGTTGTGCCGTCAAGGAGTTGTGAATTAAGGGCTTGTTGAGACACGTCTGCTGACTGTTTCAAAGCGCTGGTTTTTTGGCCGCGTGACGATCGTCATGGATCTGTGACGACCGTAACAAGATGGACGTGACGGTCGTCACATGCTTTGTGACGGTCGTCACAAGCGGAACCCCCGACTAACTCTGCGTAGTGTGATCGGTCGCCGAAATTTAATTTGGTTTTAATTAATTAAAGGAATTAAAATTAATAATAATAATGTGTTTGTTATTAATTGTCTTGTGGTGATCAGTTATGGCCTTAGTTATCCTTTATCTTGTTTTGGGTTTTAAATACGACCTGCGTGTCGTGCCTCTCCTTTTAATCTCTTAATGTAACTTCTTTTCTCATCTCAATCTCTCGTATGTAAAACGAGTTTCTTCTGTAATGTAATGATATGAAGAAAGAGAAGAATTCAATATCAAAGGAGGACAATGTTATGAAGAAAGAGAAGAATTCAATATCAATGGAGGACAACCTTGAAGATCTTGCTCGGAGAAGCTTAGATCGTTATTAGGTTAGCTTAGGTTCTCTAATTGGCTTGGGAGAACAATTGTGCTAGGGGCCATAACTGTTTCATTATGTATGTTGATGCATGTGTATGTATGTTGATGCATGTAAATGTATGTTGATGCATGTGAGAGACGATTTATATGATAAATAAGCCGGTGAGATCAGAACAATTACAATTCCCTCAAATTAAATATTAAGTTTAAGCTTTCCAAGTTTTAGCACTCATCAAGACTAGTATCAAATAATGTAGGTTTCGCCTACGCGAGGTGCATGTTCTATATTAGTAAGGTGCGATGGGATAATTGTAATATCCAACTGCTAAAACAAATTATAATAAGATTATATGTGTTTAGAAGCAAGAGTTGGAAATGATCCATATGATGGATTGGAATAAGGAGTTATTCACCCAACTGAAATTTTCGAGAGTTGTATTAGATACAATTGGAAGGAGTTCCTACCTAAATAACCTAGTTTTGTGTAATCCGCCTACGCGGACTTAGAACAAAGTGAAATGTGGATCTCGACCCACTAGAAAATCTTCCAACGGGATTTTCCAAATCAAGTGATGAGGGTCATTTGTTGAGTAAAATAGTAGGAGCATATTTAATTAAAGGCCTAATTAAATATGTTATTGATACTTATATTTTCATTAATTCTTATGTAGATTACAATGACAGCAAACACCTCTAACAACATTTTATGATCAATCCTTGACAAGGAAAAATTGTCTGGGACAAATTTTCTGGATTGGCACCGAAACCTGAGGATTGTCCTCAAACATGATAAAAAGCTGTATATGTTGGAGAAATATGTTCCTGAAGAGGAACCTCCCAGTTCTGCACCTAAGGCAGAAAGAGATGCTTATAAGAAGCATGTCGATGATGCCAATGAAACTGCTTGTCTCATGCTAGCTACCATGAACTCAGAATTGCAAAAGCAACATGAGAACATGACAGCGTTCGATATGATCAAACACCTGAAGATGCTCTATCAAGAGCAAGCAAGGCATGAGAGGTTTGAAGTTTCAAAAGCCCTTTTTCAAAGCAAGTTAGCTGAGGGAGCCCCTGTAAGTCCCCATGTGCTTAAGATGATTGGGTATGTGGAAAACCTTGAAAGGTATGGTTTTCCCCTCGGAAAGGAACTTGCGACTGATTTGATCTTGCAATCGTTGCCAGATAGATTCAGTCAATTTGTCCTAAATTTCAATATGAATGATATGGACAAATCTCTTCCTGAACTGCTAGCCATGTTAAGAACAACTGAGCAGAATCTGAAGACAAAAGGGAAGTTCATTCTGATGATCGGAAATGGAAAGAGACAGAATAAAAGGCCCACCAAGCAGGGTGATAAAGGGAAAGGCAAGGAAGTTGCCAAACCCAGACCCACTGTTGCTGCTTTGAAGCCTAGTGGAGACGTAGCAAAGGCAGGCACCTGCTTCCATTGCGGTAAGACCGGACACTGGAAGAGAAACTGCCCAAAGTACCTGGAAGATACGAAGAATGGAGTAGAGACTTCAACTTCAGGTATTTTTGTTATTGAAATAAATTTATCTACTTCTGCATCATGGGTATTAGATACTGGATGCGGTTCTCACATTTGTACAAATGTGCAGGGGCTAAAAGGAAGTAGAGATTTGGCAAAAGGTGAAGTTGACCTACGAGTTGGCAATGGAGCAAAGGTTGCTGCTTTAGCCGTAGGAACTTATGTATTGACTTTACCTAGTGGTTTAATAATTCAGTTAGAGAACTGTTATTATGTACCTGCAATTAGCAGGAATATCATTTCCATTTCTTGTTTGGACAAGTTTGGTTTTTCATTTATAATAAAGAACAATTGTTGCTCAATTTATTTGAATGATATATTCTATGCTACTGCACAAATGAGCAATGGACTATATGTCCTTGATCTCGAAATGCCTATATATAACATTAATACTAAAAGGATGAAACCTAACGAGTTAAATCCAACTTACCTTTGGCATTGTCGATTAGGCCACATAAATGAGAAACGAATTTCCAAACTCCATAAAGATGGACTCTTGGACTCTTTTGATTATGAATCATATGAGACATGCAGATCTTGTTTAATTGGAAAGATGACAAAGTCTCTATTCACAGGAAAAGATGAAAGAGCGAATGATCTTTTGCGCCTCATACATACTGATGTATGTGGACCACTGAACATACCAGCCAGAGGAGGTTTTCAGTACTTCATCACATTCACTGATGATTTCAATAGACATGGTTATGTGTATTTAATAAAACACAAATCAGAGTCCTTTGAAAAGTTCAAGGAATTCAAGAATGAAGTACAAAACCAACTAGGTAAGAATATTAAAACTCTTCGATCAGATCGAGGTGGTGAGTATTTAAGCCTAGAGTTTGATGACCATCTGAAGTAGTGTGGGATCCTATCCCAACTTACTCCTCCTTGAACACCCCAATGGAATGGTGTATCTGAGAGAAGAAACCGAACCCTATTAGACATGGTCCGATCCATGATGAGTCACGTCGATCTTCCAAACTCCTTTTGGGGACATACACTATTGACAGCAGCTTACACACTTAACCGTGTTCCATCCAAAAAGGTTGAGAAGACACCATATGAGATATGAAGTGGTGAGAAACCACATATGTCTTACATGAAGATTTGGGGTTGCGAAGTTTATATGAAACGACAAATTTCAACTAAGCTTGAGCCCAAATATGACAAATGCTTATTTGTTGGGTATCCTAAAGAAACAAGGGGGTATTATTTCTACAATCCTTCTGAGGGCAAAGTGTTTGTCGCTCGAACTGGAGTTTTCTTAGAAAAGGATTTTATTTCCAAAGGAACCAGTGGGAGGAAAGTAGAGCTTGAAGAAATTCAAGAATCACAAAGCATAGATACACCTATGGAGGAATTAGAGCAGGAAACACAAGTAGTTGTGGAAGAACAACCTGCTCAAGTAGAACAAGACCATCGTAGGTCAAGCAGGATACGTCAACTACCTGAGAGATATGGATATCTCATAACTGATCAAGGTGATGTATTACTCATGGATCAAGATGAGCCTGTGACCTACCAAGAGGCCATAACTGGTCCCGAGTCTGAGAAGTGGCTAGAAGCCATAAAATTTGAAATGGATTCCATGTACACAAACCAAGTTTGGACCTTGGTAGAGCCTCCTGTAGGAGTTAACCCTATAGGATGCAAGTGGGTCATCAAAAGGAAGACTGACATGGATGGTAAGGTACATACCTATACGGCAAGACTGATTGCAAAAGGATATAAACAAATTCATGGGGTTGACTATGATGAAACCTTTTCACCAGTTGCAATGCTTAAATCTATTCGGATTTTACTTGCTATTGCTGCATATCATGATTATGAAATATGGAAGATGGATGTCAAAACTGCTTTCCTTAATGGGAACCTTCTTGAGGATGTGTACATGACACAACCTGAGGGATTTGACATACCAGAGGAAGCCCAAAAGATATGTAAGTTACAAAGATCAATCTATGGATTGAAGCAAGCTTCCAGAAGCTAGAATCTTCGTTTTGATGAAACAGTAAAACAATATGGATTCATCAAGAACGAAGATGAGCATTGTGTCTACAAGAAGGTTAGTGGGAGCATGATCATTTTCCTGGTATTATATGTAGATGACATATTACTCATTGGAAACGATGTCCCTACCCTACAACAAGTAAAGTCTTGGTTAGGGAAATGCTTTTCTATGAAGGACCTAGGTGAAGCAGCCTATATATTAGGAATCAGAATCTATAAAGATAGATCACAAAACTGCTTGGCCTAAGTCAGAGTACGTACATAGACAAAGTGCTGAGATGCTTTAATATGCATGATTCCAAGAAAGGATTCATACCTATGCAACATGGTCTGTGTATATCAAAAACACAATCCCCTTCAACTAAGGAAGAAAGGGATCGCATGAATAAGATTCCATATGCATCTGCA
Organism: Lathyrus oleraceus; assembly: GCF_024323335.1. NCBI lineage: Eukaryota > Viridiplantae > Streptophyta > Magnoliopsida > Fabales > Fabaceae > Lathyrus > Lathyrus oleraceus. Next base: position 106,392,082 of record NC_066582.1, read on the forward strand.
ATAGGATCTATCATGTATGCCATGTTATGTACTCGACTAGATGTCTCGTATGCTTTAAGTGCAACGAGTAGGTACCAATCTGATCCTGGTGATGCTCACTGGGTAGCTGTCAAGAATATCCTTAAGTATTTAAGAAGGACTAAGGACTCATTCTTGATATATGGAGGTTAGGAAGAGTTGGCTGTAATTGGATACACCGATGCTAGCTTCCAGACAGATAAGGATGACTTTAGATCGCAATCTGGTTATGTGTTTTGCTTAAACGGTGGCGCTGTGAGCTGGAAAAGTTCAAAGCAAGATACAGTTGCTGATTCTACAACTGAGGCCGAGTATATTGCTGCCTCAAGTGCAGCAAAGGAAGCTGTTTGGATCAAAAAGTTCATTAGTGAACTTGGCATAGTTCCTAGCATTGTGGATCCCATTGGTCTCTATTGTGATAACAATGGTGCTATCGCACAAGCTAATGAGCCTAGATCTCACCAACAATCCAAACACATACTTAGGCGATATCACCTCATTCGAGAGATAATAGATAGAGGAGATGTGAAAATATGCAGAGTACCTACACTTGACAATATTGCTGACCCACTGACAAAGCCTCTTGCGCAGCAGAAGCATGATGGCCATACTAGATCTATGGGTATTAAGGGTATGCCTAATTGGCTCTAGTGCTAGTGAGAGATTGTTGGTGTAAGCCCTAGAGGCCAATACTCTTGGTACTTGTATCGAATTATTTATTAATAATAAAAGGCTTTTTCTTTATTATGTTTGTTTAATAATGTCCCTAGAATAGCTAGTCCGTTTAATGTATCAAGTATGACTTAATCATGAGATCACATTAAACATAAGGGCACTATTCTTAAAGTATCCGTAGTCGAGCTTTATTGTGAAGCGGGATAACATTAAAGCATTAAGACTATTATGTATATAGACTGATGATCACATCTCATGGATCATGGATAAGGAGTTATCAAGTCTTAAACATAGGTATGAATATTAAGAGTAATATTTATACCGGATTGACCCGCTATGAGAATACTATATATAGAAAGTTATGCAAAGTGTCATAAGTTATTCTCATGGTGATAATGGTGTATACCACTCTTCGACCTGAAACCACTATGGACCCTAGATGTAGAGTCGAGTGCTTTATTGCTGATCAAACGTTGCTCGTAACTGGATAACCATAAAGACAGTTGATGGGTACTCCACGAAGCATGCTGAGGGACATGAGTGACCTAGATGGAATTTGCCCATCCTGCGTAACAGGATAAATGTCTATGGGCCCAATATTGAACTGGACAAGGATGACACGGTCTATGCCTTGTGTTCAATACAGACATAAGGGCAAAAGGGTAATTCTACACATAAGTATTATCACAGAAGGAATTGTCAGATCACATGACATTTTCGTGTCTTGGGTAGCAGTGATGTGTTGCTAGATACCGCTCACTGTTTATTATGTTAAATGCGTGATTTAATATAATTGCCAACGTCGCGAAAGCCTACAGGGTCACACACAAAGGACGGATTGATGAGAGATAGAGTAACTAAGGAACACCGTAAGGTACGATGCACTTAAGTGAGTTGTAGAACATCGTAAGGTACGATGTACTTAAGTAGAATACGAAATATGGTAAGGTACCATGGGCTTAAGTGATTTTGGGTATATTATAAGATATGGGCCGAAATACACATAAGTGGGCTTTTTAGCTTGAAGCCCACACAAGTGGTTCTATAAATAGAACCCTTGTGCAGAAGCATTCATTGCGGTTGCATTATTTTCCTTCTCTCTCTCTCTCTCACACACACTCAAAGCCTTCATTCATACCAGCTAGCACTGAGATTGAAGGAATCCGTTCTTGTGGACTGAGTAGAGACGTTGTCATCGTTCAATGTTCGTGATTGCTCTGTGGATCTGCATCAAAGGTTTTGATCGTCACAAGAGATCTGCACCAAAGGTTTCAATCGTCACAAGAGGTAAATATTCTATCACTGATCATGACCATTCGTAAGGATCTCTAAAGGAGAAAATTTTAATTTCCGCTGCGTTTTGGATCGCAATTCTCCTTCAGTTATGCCTAAGTTGACTTTTGGTCAACTATTGACTTTTGGTCAACTATTGACCTTTTGGTCAACCACTTGAACAAAGTCAACTCACCCATTTTTACATCCTAAAACCTCATCTCTTGTCCATGCTTCCATAGTCCATCCATGATCTATCCATGTTTTTATTTTGGTGACTTTTACATAATGTCTTCAAATGTAAACTTCATGTTCATGTGTGAACCTACAAAATACAACCATGTCATGCACCAAGGGATACAATGCCAACCAAAACTTAGACTTTCCTAGCGTCTTACCTGCAATGCTGCAGCAACCAAGGTCAAGTCATGATCCAAACTTGCAACATACCATGCAAGGAACCTACAAAACAACACATTAAGAAAGCTACAAGACATGCAATGCAGTCACCAAGAACATGGTTGATCAAAGTAATTATGTAGCACATATTTGCAGCCTGCAATGCAAATCAACAATACAAGTTAACAACCTTGCCAAGCCATGAAGCAAAGCCTTACCAATGTGATCCTGCAACATACACATAGACCTGCAATCCTACAGAACACAACACCAAACTCTGCAACACCACATGAACACATCAGTTACATAACAAACAATACAAGTGTATTGCAATTCACATCATCTCCTACATAAAAAGACCAAAGCAAATGTCATGAACCTGCATCAGGCCCTACAACAATCATTTCCAAGATCATTTCACAACATTAGTTAACAAGCATACCATGTATACCAAGCTGCAACATAACAGTTCAATCATGCATCATATTAAAATAGGTTTGCAAAGCACAAAATTAATACAAGGACATAATTGACATTACAAACCAACTAACCTGAAACTATCCAATAACAACAACAATTCACAGTCACTAATTACAAACCTAACTAACCAATCATTTCCAAATAACTTTAAGTGAAACTAATGCCATTTCATCACTCAACTAACAACAAGTGCCATCTAAAAATTAACTACCTCGAGCTTCTACAACTAACCAACTAACTGCATCAAAATTCACAATTTCAGTTACTGATTCTCCAACTGAATGCACAAGTCCTAACAATCCTAATTATCTATATAACCATTTAATGATCATTCAATCATCATCTCCATCACCATTTTTCATTCACAACTTTCCAATTCACCATTATCAAAATCTCACTCCAAAACACTTCATCCTCATCATTACCTAATTTCATTTGATCATAATTTTTTAGCTCACACTCTTCACTCACTCTTCATCTCTTAAGAATCAACTTCTTTATCCCTCTCAAAACACAGACTCTCACAGTTCAATCATTCATCACAAGTCCTCAAGAAAAAGCAAGCAAGAAGAGTAGAAGGAGAAGAAGAAGAGGAATTCAAGGCAACGAATAAGAAGTCAGAGAACTTACCCGAGACTCCATTGTCATTGTCATCTTCAAGCTACTCCAGTAGGTATTCTGAATTTGATCTATTTTCCTCCGTTTCTTGTTACCAGTAGGATGAGTAGGGATTGAGGATGCATAACCCTAAGGTATGGGAGTGAATCATGGCGTGGTCACTATTTTAATTTAACTATTAACAATTAGGGTCCTTGGGATTTGATGATGCGGTTAGGGACTTGGAGCTTGAATCTCATGAAATTGACATTGGATTTGGAGAGAGCATGATGACATAAACATATTGCTGGCTTCAATTTCAATTTTGGATTGCCACCACCGTCTGAGGCGACCTCCGGAACGGTGGCCCCCTTTCATCTGAGTCTTGAGCTCAGTCAACTTAGTCTGACGCGTTTTTTAAATCCCATGTTTGAATTGTTAATTCCCCACGTGCCTGAATTTAATTACCATGCTGATCTCATTTGTTGTACTTTTCCATGCTTTATTTGATTATGGGCCTCTCATGTACATGGGCCCAAACATTTTACTAACCATTATCATGTATTTCCTCTACACCCCCAAACTGAAAGAGAGACTGAATAGATGGGCCTCTCAATGGGCCTACGCAGGAAACACTTGATGCACCAAATTCCACCAATAAACCCCATTGGCCCATTTCACATGTTTTTATTGCTTTTTGACATTTTCTCCATTTTTTTCATGATTATTTTTAATTATTTTATCATCTCAAATTCAATTGTTTTTTTACCATGATATTAAAAATAAAATGCATGTTAGTTTTTGATTATTTTTCATGTAGAAATTAATATGATTAGGTTAGTGATTACACATAATTAGATTTAATAGTTTTAGTAATCAGTTTGGAAAAATACCTTGAAAACAAATAAATGATTAACCTAGAATCCTTGATTAAGTTTCAACTTTAATTCACCATCATGAATTTGAATTTCCACTAAAATGTTCATGAGATAAACCTTACTTTAATTCCACTTGATTTCTCATTAAATTATGGTCATATTGGATAAATTGAAAATGTCATTTCAATTTAGGTGATGTATGCCTTGTGTATGTCCATATTATTTGCCATGATCTTGTGTTTAATCATCATTTAGTGGATCAAGATCCATTTTTAGTTGAATCAACATTTTCCATTTAATGTCCATTTAATTCTTTTGTTTTAATTCATACTAATTCCATGTGTTTGTGTGTTTACATGCCATTGAGATCTTAAGTTCAATTCAAGTATGGATCCAATCCATTATGACCTTTATCCATTCATTTTTCTTGTATTGGTTGAGGACACCATTCCACTTGATTATTTTAGGCATGGTGCTTGGTTTGTAACTTGCTTAATCTTCATTCCTTTACTTTGTATTATGTTGTTCCACCCCCCCCCCCCTATTGTGGGTCATATGTCCCACCATCCCACGCTAGTGTAATGGCTTAGGTTTATTTTCTTTTATAGCTTATCATGCATGCTAACTAAAAAGATAAAACCAAACGATAAAAAATAAAACATTTTCAAAAGACAAAGGCATACTTGATCTAACATCAAATGTTTTTCCTAATCAAACTCACTTTATAGGAACACGAGTGCTTGATCCAACATCAAGTACCTCTTATCATTTCCATTTTCCATTCTCTTCTCAATCTACTTCATTCTACATCTACCTCCATTCTTCACACACTTTTTCACAATAAATCCAAAACACTTGATCCAGCGTCAAGTACCTTTTTCAAAACAATTTCTCAATAAACCGGAATGCAGTTGTACACAACATTCAAGTACTTAGGTTATCGGTCGTACCTAGCTTAAGGACCTGACACTTGACTTCCTCCTCAAAACATCTGATGATAAAACATGTTCAATCTAGGTGCTATGAGGGAGAAAAAGGATGGTTAGGATACCATTGTCCTCTTGTCTCCCGAATATTCTGATTGTTGGCCATACTTAGTCAAGGGTCAGATACTTGTCTACCTCTAAGTACCAATGGTTAGACTTGCCAAACTATTTCATAATTCAATCTATTTTTGGATGAAAAAGAGTGGTTAGGATACCATTGTCCTAATAATTCCCAAGTGTTTATACTATTGATCATATCTATCCAAGGATCTGATGCTTATCTCTGTACTAAAATCAACCCCAACCAATCAAATTAATTTTTTGCCTTAGGGAATCTTTAAAACCTTTTCAGAAAAGACGTGTTACTTTCGTTTTAACGTGAATGACGCCTAAGCCTCCCTACATGAGCAAGTAATGTTTAACTACTAGAATATGATTCAAGCGCATCCATTCTACCACAAACAAATAAACACTTAACGCTCCCATTCTCGAGCATACAAGCAAGTGAGCAGTAGCACGTGAACATCAACATTGTTCATAAAAATAACCAAACAAATACTCCATTTGTAAGCGGAACTACAGAGCTCTGACTTCCTCATTACACATATGAGGATACGTAGGCACAAGGGTTCGAAACCTTGGCGAGCACACTAATTTAAAACTTATTTTCTCTTCTCATCTTATTCTTATTCATCTCTTTTTCTTGATAGCAAGCAACATTCAGATAAACAATGTCCATATGCATTGATACAGGTAAAGTGGTTCCTATCGAGTACGATGGATGTGAGGGGTGTTAATACCTTTCCCTTGCATAACCGACTTCTGAATCCTCTCTTGGTTGTGAAGACCATTCTCTTTGAGGTTTTATCACTATTTTCCCTTTCCTTTGGAAGAAATAAAATCTGGTGGCGACTCTGTATTTTTTGCGGCGTGGCACCTAAGACCCCTAAAAAATTGGAAATCTCTCGTAGGACTACTATTCACCAAAAGTGACATGAATCTTGAGAACATTGTGGCTTCCATCCAAGAGATCCACTTATGACTAAAATTCATCCTTCGTATAAAATATCTAAAAAATTCCCAAAAAAACACAATCGTAAGCCTTCTCAAAGTCACTACTCACCAACATACACTCCCTCTTGTTCCTTTTGGAAAAGTACAAAATTTCATTAAGGACTAATGCACCATATAACATATGTCTTCCTTGAATGAAAGTTGATTGACAGGTAGACACAAGAATGCCAATGACCAACTTAAGTCTAACAACTAAAATTTTGGAAACATTCCTATACAAACAACTAAACAAACAAATTGGCTTAAACTCAACTAATTTTTTAGAGTTATCAGATTCAGGGATCAAAGCTATAAAATATGTTGTAATATCTTTCAGTAACCTCGCTTGATCATGGAACACCTACACAAATATGAAAAAATCCTCCTGAATAAATTGCCAACATTTTTTACTTGTTAAAAGTACATAAGTGTGTGGTATCCCTACGCAAGTAAGGGATACTCATAGGCCTTTGTAGTTAATGGTGGTTAGAGCCTTCTCATGATGGTGAGACACTCCATTTGGTGATGCTTACAGTGGTAAGCAAGGACAGAATCACGGGAGCTGAGAGGATTTGTGCTTTAGAGTTACGATGGCTAACTTGTGATATGTCTTCTCTATAATTAGGGAGAGATATTTATAGAGGCCCATTAGGCCCAGGGTTCAAGAAACCCTAATATATGATAATACATTTCCCCAAGACTGAAGGAGATTATTGTCTGCCTAATTTCTAGGGATTTGTGGTGTGACTTTGTCTAGGTGGTTAGTGTATGGATAATGGTATTTACACATATTTACACAAAGGTACCACTGAGGTGGAGCTTCATGGGGAGAGGACCCACATGCAACCTTTATTTAGGCTTATCACAAATATCTCACTACCCAGTTCCTCAAGTACAAGGACTAGTAAAGGGCAAAGTGTTTATAGACTTTCCTCGAGTTGAGCTTTACGGTTGAGGGAGAGTCTTTTAATCGAAGGAGACACTTTCTAATGGGAGGAGAGTCCCTCGGCCAAAGGGAACATTACCTCAGCTGAAGATGTCCTTTTAAATGGGAGGAACCCCCTCAGCCAAAAGGGTGAGTCCCTCAGATGAACACATCCTTTTTAATTGGAGGAGAGTCCTTCAGCCAAAGGGACAAGTCCCTTAGTTGAAGGCGTCCTTTTTAATGGAAGGTGGGTCCCTCAGCCAAAGGGGTGAGTCCCTTAGCTGAAGGCGTCCTTTTTAATATGATTCATTTTCCTCGACTGGGGTGAGTCATCACCTCCATTCCAGGTGTCTGTTGAGTAGCCAAGATGTCAGTTGGGACAGTTAAAACTCAATCACTCAGATGGAAATACTTGATTTTATTTAATGTGAGCAATGGTGGCTTATTTTTGAGACATTAAACATTAGTGACATGTAATGGAAGCGTGCTGGGTATTTTCAAAAGTTTTATGGGAGATTACAAGGATTTTTTGAGTGAGTGTTGGTGGCCTCAACTTCTTTAAAAGGGTTTGCTCATCTTCCTTTTTTCACGTATTTAATTAATAGGCTCTCTTGACTTCTACAAACATCTCTTGATCTTTGATCTGCTCAATTTTCCTACAAGTCTCTCTCTCCTCATTCCTTTCATTCTCAGGTATGGATTGTATCCTTTTATTTTTCTTTTATAGTAGTTATATTTATGGGACGTAGGAGAAAACTCATAATGGGGTCTAGGTTAGTGTAACATCGTAGAATTTCTAGGGTTTTAGTGGCCCCTTTAGCAATTGTGATGGTGGTAGTGATTTTTTTCTTCTTCTTTCCCAGGAAAAAATAGACAATGGTTTCCTGTTTCGTCATACCTAAAGAGGCTAAAGATATTGGGCCACTTATATTACTAAAGAGTTGATCCTCTCCTTCCTGACATAAATAGATATATCTTCTTCATAAGACGAAGGGCTAGTTATCTAGGGGGCATGTTCATTGCCAGAGAGGGCTACTATGGTTGTCCCTTATGATTCTCCCTTCCATATTTCTACTTCTATATCCCCATTATCAACGATATGGGTTTTTCTGTTACCTTTTTCCCCTTTTGTCATGGAGGTCCTAAAGGTCCTCAATGTTACGTCTTCCTAGTCACTCCTTAACATTTGGGGTTTTATCAGGGTATTTGAAATTGTATGCGAATGTCTAAAGATCTCCCATACTATTTATATATTTTATACTTTTATGCTACAAGACCTTCAAAAGGGGGTAGGGTATCCCTAGATGGCATTCTTGGAAGAGCCCCATTTCAGACCTTACTCTAACCACTACAAAAATGGAAGGATACATATGCCTAAGTGATGGGGCAAGTGGACTTTGGCGTAGTGGTAAAGGCTGATGGTTCCCATATTTTTTCCTTTGGCTTAGACAAATGAACGAGTGGCGATCATGGGATATGATAGTAAGTACCTTACCCTTAGAGAGGTGAGGATAGTTCTCCTCCTGTGTAAGTTTGAAGACAGGGACTCCTGTATTGTGATTACTATGTGGATGAAGGGTGTTAACTCTTTTGATGAGTACGTGAGTAAGTCTTGAATGACCTGGAGCCTTTCATGTATGTTTCCGAATAGCGCGTGTAACATTTATGTACTACCTTGTAGGGAAGATGGAAAAGATTACTCTAGAAGAGCAGGAGAGGAGATGGGACGAAATTCAGGCTACTCGTGGGGAAACTAATGACCCTCAAAGTCATTTTGAGGTTTTTGTTGTAAAAAGTAGAAAAAGGCAAGCCGAAGGGCACCCTTCTGAATCATCCAACGTAAAGGCTCAGAGGCAGGGAGATGGTTCTTCACAGGTTACTAGGGATAGACTTGTCTCACCTGCTTCTAAATAGGCTAGCATTTAGAGGCCATCTGATGGCGATGCTCCATTACCCCATACTTCTTTGTGAAGCAATGATGGGTTTCATTCCATCCAGTTTATAGCTTCCCGTATTCTCTAATGTGTTGTAATTACTGTCAATTGAGACAAACTGAGTTACTATATGTTATATTTGTTGTCAGTTGAGACAGATTGAGCTCCTATGTACTCTAAATGTTGTCAGTTGAAACAAATAGAGTAATCAATGGACTCTGAAGAGATCAATCCTTATTAAAAGAGAATGACCATTATTAATAAGTACAATATGATACATTTGGGTAACAATAATAATTAGGCAATCGGTACTAGAAGGCAAAATATCAATTTAGATATTTTCTCTATTTTCCTAATATTATATTACACACACACACAACACACCACACACACACACACACACACATATATATATATATATATATATATATATATATATATATATATATATGTGTGTGTGTGTGTGTGTGTGTGTGTGTGTGTGTGTGTGTGTGTGTGTGTATGTGTGTGTGTGTGTATGAGCATGTGTGTATATGTGTGTGTATGCGTGTGTGGGTATATGTGTGTATGTGTCTGTGTGTGCATGCGTATGTGGGTGTGTTGGACAAGAAAATAAAGAAGAGAGGAAAAGAAGAAAATCAGTAAGAGAAAGAGAGAAAAGGAAAATAGAAAGAGAGAAAGAAGAAAGAAGGCAAGAAGAAGAAGAAGGGCCATGGAGTTTCATCACCATCTCTTCATCATAATCATTATCACTAAATTCATCTTATTTTCTACACCATCTTCACCAATCAAGGTGAGTTACAAGATGGTTTTAGCCTTTGGGGGAAATTAATGATTTGGGGATTAGGGTTTTGAGAAAACTTGTGATTTGTGTGAAATTAATGTTGTAGTGAATTCATGAGATTATGTCTTGAAGATATGTTGTGTTGGTGTTGTATGTTACATTGATGTTAGATTAATGTTGTGGTTATAACATGTTTATGGCATGAGTTTTGTTGTTTTTTCTCTTGTGTTATACATGTTTATTGATGCTTTGGGGTGTAAAAATCATGAGATTTAGGATCAAAATTATGTTTCAGGGTGTTTCGGAAGTTGAAATTCTGATACGCTCACTACTAAGGGGGATGAAAGCCAAACAACCCAATAGAAAACTGCAAACCAAACCAAACCAAACCGAAACCTCAAAAAACTGAATTTGGTCCAGATATGTTTGAGCCATTTTTTAAAAAAAAAACGCACGGTTTGGTTTGGTTTGTGGTTTGTATTTTACAAACCGAACTAAATCAAACCAAACTACATTATGTTACAACCCAAACTTCACTTATCCCACATCCAACCCAAAACCCAAACCTGTTATGACTTAACCTTACAATTATGAATGATTTTGTCTTACTCACACTTAGGGTTTTAGTTTCTACCTTCTCAAATCTCTCATATTAGTATCGCACATTCTTCTCATCTTCTTTGTGATGTACATCTCGCCTCATCTACTATAGTATATTATCTCTTATGTTATTTATTTTTCACCTTCTCATTTTTATGTTACTATTTTCTCTTCCAATTATATTTTTATCACTCATTTCTTCTCTATCTCGCATCTCTTATGTTCTTTCTTTTTAATCTTCTTTAATCTCTCCTCCTTTATTTTTTCTGTTTTATTATAATGTTTTTGATATTGGTTTATTCTACTATTTTTTCCCACTTTTGTCTAATCTTATTTTTGTATATTGAATGAGAAATTTGTGTCTAAATATGATGGGTTTTGTTGTTATTTGGTAATGTATGAATGACTAAATACAAATTTATTTTGTTCTCTATAGGTGTATGTATGGCACAATAAAAATCTTGTAAAAAAACCGAACCAAACCAAACCGCATTGATTTGGTTTGGTTTTACTTATAAAAGCCAACAGAAGCAAACCAAACCGCATTCTTTTTTTCTTGCGGTTCTGATAATTTTTAGCATCAAAATCGTCCAAACCGCACCGCGAACACCCCTACTCGTTTTCAGAGCGCTACAAGCCCAAATTTTCGTTTTCTGGGGCTACAAGCATGCTAGTAGCGCAACTTCCTCCAAAGTGGTGCATAACGTGACTAACAGCTTTATGGTTCCCCTCTGCACTATTTGTAACGTAACTTGAGTTTCATAACTCGAAATGAGACCTGATCAGATACGTTGGAAATCTATTTCAACGCTCTAGTAGATGGTGAAGTGAAAACATGGTGTTATACCATTGATAGGATAGTGATGATAACTGTCATGTATGGTATCATAAGATTGGATTTGGTTAATACCTTGTTCCCTGTTTCCACCATAAAACAAGAATGGTAACTCCAATTGATATGACAACAGATGTGTTATGAAGCTAATGTAGAGAACCAGGATATAGAGAGAAGTACCTATATGTTATTCCACTATGTTTTCACTTTTTATCCGGTTACTCCCACCAAAGTATGATCGGATGGATGTTTACCTTATTACATGAAACTAGAATAAGATAGATTGAGGCGGATTGTGTGATAATTTTGCCTATGGTTCTTGTAGCATGTAATATTATTATGTGTGATTTATGTATGTTATGAACCATATTATGATGTATTTTATATGTTATTGGTTGTGTGTATGTGTAACGTGATTAAAAGTCTAGGATGATAAGTGAGGAAACCTAGGAGTATAACTTGACTAATGACTTAGAAAGATAATTTAGGTTGTGAAATGACTTAAGTGGTGATGCTTGGATGCAAACATACCTCTGTGTGTATCACAGACAATTAGTTGTTTGATTAATGTATCAATATGCCTTGTATGGAACATGTGGAATAATATGTGAATGAATGGATATGATCACCCAGTATTTTGATGGAAATATATGAGAATTGGTGAATGTATTACCTAATATTTGATGAATACCATGAGGAATGAGTTTGACATTTTGGTGATGAGTTTTGCTCCGAATATCCTATTGCTGACATCACATATTTGGCTAGTTATGTGCACATACCTGTCATACCATAAATTTTACCCTGAGTTTTTCACTCGCATCAGCATAGCATAATCATTTTGTTTTATCATACATTACATAAGTCAAAAGCATTTCATCAGGTTTTAGAAGAAAAGTCTGGTGTTCTGGCATTTTATCTAATTTTGATGATATTCATTAAGTCATTTGTTGATTAAGAAGTTAAAAGGGTTGATTTCTCAATCTTAGTGCATCGTTCATTCTGTTGCATCATGTTTCAAAGGTACAGAGGATGAAAGTCAAGAGTATTGTCGTTATCTAAATCTATCTAGAATTTTAATTGTGATTGAGAACTAGAAGCAAATGGTCAAAGAGTATTTCATTTGCATCTGATTGTCTATATACAATTATTCAGTTAGTAAATCAATGCATTCACAAGACATCTATATTTATAACTTATCACAACATGTTTTTCATTCCGTGTAATGCTTAAAATATCAACCAAAATAATTTTTTGGATCTACAGAAAAACCAGTTGAATCAATTTTGAATGTAATCCGAATTAGCGGGTAAAAAATTTCAAAATCGAGCTTGCACACGTTCGTATTCTTAATCTATGGTTCACGTATTTTAATCTAGCATGCTCGTCTTGATTTTTCGACTACTTTTGTAGTCGCATTTTAATCAACCTGAGCCTTTTAATCGATCATTTTTTATTTCAAAATTTGAGCAAATCTTCTATGCTTCCGAGAAGCTTATTTTGCACTGATCATTTTAGTGCATTCATTTTAATTTTTTGGGCTTTTTTGCACTCGATTTTTATTCATTTTTTATCAAATTATTTTTATTTTTCAGCCAAATTAACTAGTAGAATTAATTAAGATTAATTGTGTTTTTTAAATTCAATTTTATTTTGTTTTTGATTTTATTTTAATTATTGAACTTTTTTAGCATTTTTAACTTAAGAAAATTAAAAAGAAATAAAAAATATCCACATCCACCCAATGAACCATCTGCGGTGCTTGGAGGACACTGAATAAAAAAATAAAAATAAAAATAAAAATAAAAACTTTATTTTTCAATTGGTTTTCCCAATGTCACTCAAACTTACTCTCTCAGCCAATAAGAAGAACGTGACTCAGGGGGGACTACTAGCGCCACTTGCATCTTTTGCTGAGATGAATATAAAGTCATATATACTTAACATTGGCCTCTCTCCATTTCTTAATTATTTTTTCGCAAAATCCTTCTCTCACGTAATAAACAACAACGCATCATTAAAAGGCCCCTCTCACTAATCCAAAAGAGAAAGAAATGTGTCTCAGGAAAAGGGACTTTGAATTTTTTCTGGAAAAAAAACAGCTTCCTCTCGTTTGATCCATGCTAACGACCAAATAACCTATTCTTTTTATCCGACGAGCAACTCATTATAGTCGGGCACCCTCCATTCAACCACTTGCATCCATCAATATCGTACACCTTCCTTCCTTGAACCACCACTACATCTCTCTGACCAGCCTCATTATATCCAATTGAATACTACAACCGACACGACCACGAAATCGTCAGCCACTACGTAACACCTCATCATTATTCCTACTCTGAACAACACCTTTCACCACACAACCAAAAACTTCGATCCATACTCTCTGCGAACCATCATTGAGTGTTGTTTGAGAGGGTGAGTAGAGGGATGAAGATCTATATATTTTGTTTCATTGATGTTATTCATGAGGATTTGAGAAGAGGAAGAGAGAAAAGTTGTTTAGAAAAAGAGTTGTATTGTTGTTGTTGTGATTTATAATGACGAAGAAGAGGAAATTTGTCTTTTTTGACTTTTTCTCCCCCCCCCCCCCCCCCACTGCCACGTGTCATCATGTGAGCGGGGGACTTATTTAAAAAAAAGGGAAACTCCCCCCCCCCTCTCTCTCTCTCTCTCTACCACTAAACCGCCCCACTCCCTTTTTATTTATTTTTTATTTTTCATTTTTTCTATTTTTTTCTATTTTGTTTATACTCCTTTTTAGTTATTGTCATATTTTTTTTTTAAAATATTTATTGATTAATTATTATTATTATTATTATTATCGATTATTAGTATTATTGTTAATAATTATTATTGATTATTATTGTTGTTATATATTTTGTTTAATATTATTTTTATTATTATTTGGTTGAATTTTTTATTTTAAATTGTTAATAGGAAATTCGATTTATTTTCCACGTCGATTTTTCACAGATGCATTGCAATTTCGGAGTTAAAAATTTAATTTAACTTTAAAAATTGCTTAAACGCCTAAAGTTTTGTTGACCGGCCTAAGATAGGTTGATTCCTACATGAATCATTTTACAATTGCTTAATATAGTGCTAAATTCAATAGTTTAAATGTCGTTTCTTTAAACCTTTTGAAATGTCGTTAAATCATCGGTTTTTCACAGATCCATTGCAATTTTGGAGTTAAAAATTCAATCTAACTTCATAAATAGTTTAAACGCATAAAATTTTGTTGATCGATCTCAGATAGGGTGATTCCTATATGAAACACTTTACGATTGCTTAACATAGCGCTAAATTTAATAGTTCCAAATTTCTATTTTATTTTGGTCCTTTGGCTTTCTCTCGGTCTTCTTACAACGAGATTTTTGTTACTTAAGTTTGTTTATTGAGCTTGTTTTTGTTAATTGTTGTACTGTATCCCCGTTCGACAAAATTGTACCACCATTCCCATAATGTGTAATAAGTTTACCACTTTCCTTTATTCTTATTGTATTAGTTTATTGATAATTGAAAGATTAAAATCAACACTTTCAGAAAAGAACAAAAAAACAAATACTCGATCCAACGTCGAATAATTTTACCAAATAAAAAGCATTTCCACTATTCACTTCTCCATCATTCTAAAAAACCTTCAAATCACTCCATCCAATTTTCAATTCAACGCAAACAATAAAAACCTCGACCAAAAATCGAGTGTCTTTGCCCTAATCAAATCCAAATCACTTAATCATACTTAAACACTATTTAAAAAGGGTGAAAATTGAGATGGTCTAGAGCCTTTGATTCCTCTTCTCGATTGTTTGGCTACGAGTTGCCTTATTCGGCCCATCGAGCAATTGTCATCTGTTAAAAAACTTCTAATTTGATTCACCTCAATTCACTTTCATAATCAAACTTAAAGTTAAACTTATTTTTGTAATAAAATTAGACGAAAAAAGAGGTGATCTAGAGCCTTATATTCCTTTCCCCGAGTACTTGGATACGAGTAGCCTTACTCGGCCATTCGAGTATTTGTCGTACATCCAAAATACATTAAGATTGTCTAAATCCTTTTACAATTAAGGATGAAAAGAGAGATGGTCTAGAGCCTTCTATTCCTCTTCTCAGTTACTTGGATATGAGTGACCTTACTCGGTCATTCGAGTAATCGTCATCCAACAAAACACTTAACAAATCAAACTTGTTTCCTTCCCTTGTGCGACTTCGAAAACATTTTTAGAAATGCGAGTTTTTTATCCATATTGATGTGAAACAAACAAAGACTTCCGCCTCTAAGAGCGAGCAACAACTAAAGGTTTAGCCACTCGATATGTCTAAAGGATCACTCTTTAAAAGCAATCAACCCAGTAGTTCTTTCTAAGCAAAACTACATAACCTTGAGTTCTCTATAGCACCAAGAGATACATAGGAGTAGGATTAAGAAATCTTGTCAGGCACCCCTTTAATAAAAAAATGTCTTCCTTTATTTCTTTTTCTCACCTAATAAGTATAAGATAACAATTAACTTAGCTAATACACTCATCGTAAATCTAACCAAGAGGTTATCATTGAGTACAACAGACGTGAGAGGTATTAATACCTTCCTCTTGCGTAACCGACTAATGAACCCGAATTTGGTTGTGATGACCATTTTATTTTTCTTTTAAGGGTTTTATCATTATATTTAATTACCTGCTTTTGTAATAAATAAATTTAGGTGGTGACTCTGTTCGAACATTTTTTATGTGAGCGTGCAAGTGCCTCGCAAAGGATCATACTTTTCGAGATGCGACATCTGATGACTCTGCTGGGGATAAATCCAAACTAAAGAGAGTCAAGCCTAACTTAGTTTAATTTATGTTAAGTGTTATCTTTTTTGATATATTTTCTTCTATCTTCTTTTGTTTTTATCTCATTGTGTTGTTGGTGTATGTTATTTGTTGTGATCCATTGGTATCATTGGGGCTCTCTGATTATTGATAATTTGTGAGATATGCGCTCTACCCAAGTCTGAGAAAAACCATAGCATTAAGACGATGGTTGTGTAGTAGAGGCCCACGAGGAGCATTCCTCGTTGGGACAATACGAAGACCCAGTCTAGAGTATATTCTCTTAAATATGTTATTGTTCGACAAGCCTTCATCATGGCGATAATATTTTCAAGTTGGATCGATGACTCTAGGGAACTTTTAGAACCTGTTCCATTTTCGATGGTTGTGTAGTGTTGACCTGCGAGACATCATACTCGTTGGGTTGATGCGAGAACCCCACTCAGATGAGATCCCTTGGAAATATTACTGTCTTACGACTAGTCATTCTGGCTGTAATATTTTCAACCTCGATCCATGATTCAAAGAACCTTTCTTAGCCCATTCCATCTATGGTGGTTGTGTGGTATTGATTCCCAAGGAGCACACCTTGGATGATCAATGTAAAGACCCCTCATAGAGTAGATTGTTTTAATGAAGTTTGTCATAAAATGGTTCGTCGTTGCATGGGGAAATTCTGATTAAGGTCTGCGATTCTAGGAACCCTTTTATCCAAATTCTTAGAGCTAACCCGATAAGTAGATTTCTTGGGTACATAAAACTTAGAACTAACCCGATATAGGCCCCCCGCCTATTTAGGTTGCTCTGTTGTTACCAGTGTTACCCCATACTATTACATGCACTTGACCTTTCCTTGCATCTATATGTGGTATGACATTGCATTTTTTACATATCAGAAAGAAAATTATGCATTCATATATCATTTTCCTCCAATATGCATCATGCATGTCATTTACCAAACAATAATGCATCATTTGTCTATAACCCACAGTTGATTTCCTGACACCCGTATCAGACTCGGAGCATCTTTCAAAGGATCATGGACCTAGGGGATCAAAGCCAGTTTGTGTTAAGTGAAGATGTTGAACCATCCGAACTAACTCAGGGATACTATGTAGGCTTTGGCACAAAGAAAGGACAACATTCAATGGACTATAGTCATTGAGAATGTCATTCGCCTCCAGCAAGTGGTCTTACTCAACCTTAACCAATATGAATCCCAGTTGAGAATCCTACTATACAAAGGGCAAGACCATGCCAAATATAGCAGCAAATGGTCTTACTCAACCTATGATACTCACCTCATGATGTTATTGAGTATCAAAGGTTCTCATTCACCATGCCAAATCCTTAAGGGGAAAGGCCGATGATGAATACTGAACGACAACATGTTGCTGAGATTGTTAAAATATGTTGTGTGTTGGAAGAGAGGTCTCAAGCCATAGAGGAACGTGACACCTATGGGCTCGACGCACTCGATATGCGCTTAGTGATAGATGTAATAATCCCTCCAAAGTTCAAGACACTAGATTTTGAGAAGTACAAAGGGATTAGTTGTCCAAAGACTCATTTGGCGATGTACTATTGAAAAATGGCAACGTACTCTTGCAACGACAATGTGCTCATCCACTGCTTTCAAGACAGACTTAGTGGAGCATCATTATAATGGTATATGAAACTATATCAAGGTCACATCCACACCTGGAAATACTTGGGTAAGGCATTCCTGAAGCATTACCAAGACAACACAGATACGGCTCCCAATCATACTCAATTGCAAATTCTTATGCAGACGAGTATTGATTCGTTCGGAGAGTACGCCCAAAGATGGAGAGAGTTGATTGCTCGTGTTCAATCACCCATGCTGGATAAGGAGCTAATTGACATGTTTATAGGTACTTCCTAAGGCCCATACTTCAAAAAGATGATAAGCAGCATATCATCAGCCTTCTCTGACCTGGTGACAATTGGGGAACACATCGAGGATGGCCTCAAAACCAGAAGAATCGAAGGTGCCTTGAGTAGCCATATTAGTAAGAGTGGATCCCTTAGATATTTCCAAAAGGAAGAGAAGAATGAAGTTAATGCAATATGGGAAACTCAACAAGCTCCACAAGCTTTGCCTCCGGTGCTTTATTATCAGCAATTGTATACAACGATTGTTCAATGCCAGCAACTATAGCAGTAAATTCATGACCATCAAGCTATGGATAAACTTGACATCAATAAAACTAGAGTCGCCACCTCACTTTTATTGTTTCCAAAGGAAAAGGGCAAAAGTACGAACAAAACCCAAAGATAAGAAGTTTTCAAATCAAAACTAATAAAATGTCAGGTAAGGGGGTTGGTTACACAGAGGGAAGGTGTTAGCATCCAAAGTGTCCTAGGTACTCCTAGGGATCCCTTCTTTGTATGCATATTTTTTTTGATATAAATGATGTTTGATAAAATATAGAGTGGGGGGGGGGGGGGGGGTGAGGAAAGAACTCATTAATTATATTTTTGTGTTTGACAAGACCTTCGGTCTTATGCCTACGTACCAACATAAAAATGAGGGATCAAAACCCCATAGTTCGTGGTAAAAATTTCAAAGAAGTTGGTGAATTGATTTTAACAAAAGTTTAACAGAGAAGGCACAAGAGGCCAACAATTTGAATGAGGTTGTTAGTTCTTTTTGTCTTTTTGAAATTAAAGCCAATATTGTTAAGTTCATTCATAAACTTGTTTAAGAAAAAATGTTAAAATTCATTGGCTTAAGGCCAAATTTTCTAATCATTAAAACATGTCCAAGTTAGAAAACACAAACAAAGAAAGTTTTGAAAAGAGGGAGAGATTTTGAAATTTAAGAAATGGGAGGAGATGAAGAGACTATCCTAGACAAAAATTAAAAGTTAAGGGTTGAAAAGATCTGACCAATGGGATACCATCCAACAGACAAGAATGCCATATAGAAACCCATATTCCTTTGGACTTTTAGCAGGCAACAAGCATAAGCGATATCCAAGCAAATCAAATGAAGGCCATGGCATCAAATAAAGATATCTAGAATATCCAAGCAAGCAAGTACAATAGCTAGCAGTCTTGAACTTCTTCTAATGGATTAGATTAAATATTCCTTTATCAACTAAGAACAATCATCAAACATCAACAATAATAACAATATAACAAGTAAACCCAAAGTCTAAGTGATGGATGAGTCAAAGTCAATCAAGATCTTGAATTAGATGAAAGGTGTAGGCAAGGATAGCTCAGTCTCAAATAGTTCCATTGGCCAAGTCCTTAAAGCATATGGAAGTTGCATATCCTAAGTCCAAAAGTTCAGATCAAGTCCAACAGTCCACCAGGATATTTTTTAGAGTTTTTGTTGTTATTATGTGTTTTAAGGTCCTAAGACCAGAAATAAAATCAAAACCAACAAAAAATATATACAATCACAGGATATGGCTCAAGTGATCAAAGAGAAAAGAACTGAAACATAAACAAGTTGAATGAAATGTAAATGGAAGATGAATGATAAATGTACTGAATTTTAAATTGCATTAAGTAAATGACTTGAAAGTAAAAGAAAAATGAATAAAAGTTAGTCAAGTATTAGTCAAATGTTATTGAAGAGTTTTAATTGTTAAGTTATTCTTTGGAGAATACTCAACCATTCATTCACAAGTATGACTCCTTGAACCAAGACATCATCCATGAGAAGGGATACAACTTGGATGATTCAACAAGTATGCCACTAGCTCTCATGAAAGGAAAAAATGTCAAGTCCTCACACAATTCCATGAAGAATGGGATACTTACAATCTCATTTACTAGAATGTTATGCCTTCTTGATCAAATTTAGCTCTATGTTAAGAAATTGTAATTGGACTTATGTAGAAGTCACAACTATCTGAGGCCGGAGAATAAAAAATATAAGTGTTAATGCATGTTAAAGATTTGGTACAAAGAACCAAACTCCTAAAACATACCACACACTAAAAGAAATGGGGGGAAGGATCTTATCAGCCTGGTTCATGTTGATTCATCTGACACAAAGTCATTGATGAATCAACTAGTCATTAGACATGAAGAGATTTCATTGGTCAATGATGGATTTGGGAAGAATAGGGATGAAAATGAAGAGGGAAGGGGAAATAGAATCCAAATTGATCACAGGAGGAATTCCATCTGATCAATACTATCCATTCATTTTGGGAGATGAAATGTACATTTCATCAATCCCCTAAATCCAATAGTATTGGTCAAACAAAAGTCAAATCAACCATTATCAAGGCCAAACAGAAAGTCAAACATCACAAAACCATAAAAATGGCTCAACATAATTTTCAAGCATTTATTCAATTAAAAATCAATTTAAAAATGAATTAAAATGCATTTTAATTGGAAGAAAACCTCAAATCCCTTCAAAACATCAAATAAATGGCCAAGGGATTTATCCTAGGTCAAACAAGGTCAAAGAACCTTAGACAAAAAATTTCATGATTTTTGGAAAGTCAGAAGTATTTTAAAACAATTAAAAATAAGTCCAAAAACATTTAATTCATGAAAAATATCAAAATTAATCCAAAAATAATTTTAATTCAAAATATGGAAGAGGAAAATATTTAAAGATATTTGGTGAAAGTCCCATTTTTTTGGATTAAGAATGAAATTAATATGAATTAAACAAAATAAAGGGATTAAATGGAAAATCAGAAATAAAATAGAAATTAAAAAAAACGAGGGCCATCAGATCTCCCTCATTAATTGAGGTGACATATCTGATGGCCACGCGATAAAGTGCACCAAACACCTCAGTCAACGCGTGCACACCAATGGTAATCCGAAAGAAGGATTGAGATTAAAACGTGGCCATGAGATCAAAGGGTTGGAACCTTGCCAACACATCACTGGAGCCCTAGCTCCGGTTGTCTTCTCCGATGGACCTCACCAGATTGGTCCACCATTAACCACCACCAAAATAAAAAGTGAGTACACTATTTTAAAGGAAAAAATACTCAGGAGCTCGAATCTGACCTCAATTTCTTCTAATTCCAAGTATATTGAAAGATACATGGATTTGAAATTTAAGGAGCATGATCTGAGTTGCTTCAATTTGGCCTAAAAGCAACTCAATCTTGTTTCCTACATTGGTAGGTCTATAGACAACCAACAATCAATCAAAATAGTTGAGAAATGAGGGAGAATCGAAGAAGAGAAGTTTGAGAAAATTCACCTTCGGGTAGCTTTAATTGAGCTTGAGCTTGATCTGAATCCACTTGGTTCTTCATCCTCTTTCTTGTAGTGACCAATTGAGATGAAAAAGGCAATGAATCCTTGGAGTTTGAATCTCAAAACAGAAGGTGAAATTCAAACTCGATTTCAAAGAAACCTTCAGGGAATTCTATGGAGTAGGGTTCATAAATGGTTTGGCGAGGCTTGGGAAATGTGTGTGTGAAGTTCTGGAGCAACTCACTTCTATTTATAAGCTCGTGAATTGATTTCCACACCTTTCCAAAAATTTGTCAAAAATAGCAACCTTGGTTGCATGGTTGCTAGGGTGTGTATAAGGCCCATGGAATGATGCCAAATGGTCCAACATTGCGTGTAAATCAACCTGAAAGATATCATGTGATCATGCATTATGGAAATGAAAATTGAACATTGATCTTACCAAATGAAGCCTTGTAAAGAACACATGTGCAAGTCCTTCAATTCTTGTCCAAATGAAGTGATCTTAGATGATTTAGAAAGGTAACATCAAGGGGAACAACGTTGATGTTGAACACTTTTCCATTTGGATCTTGGATCATGATGAATTTTGAGGTGGAAGTTGGAGAAATCAAACATAATTGAAAATTTTCGAAGTCCCAGGTCAAATGACCACTTTTTCCACCTTGAATAACATTTTCTATGAGCTCCAAATGGAAATGGTTTCTTCACTAAAGTTTTATATATTTCATTCCTATTCAATTTGGTCATAAATTTGACATCATTTGGATTTGGCATGAGCGAGTTATGCATTTTAAAAATTGAGGAAAATTGTTTGTTCAAAGGTAATGACCCAAAATGACCTATAATGTTTCCTCTTGGAACATGCCCTTGCAAGTAGATTTTGACATTTATTAAAGAATAAAAGTTCAATAATACATATTGAAATTGATCATGAAATTTGTATGGCCTTCATATCATAAAAATTGAGCAAGTTATGGTCCTTGGAACTTGACCTTCTAACTAGGCCACATAAAAAATGACCTATAATGTTTCACCATAAAACATTACTTTCCAAGCAAAACTAGCTCTGGATGCCAACATGAAAGTTGTTTGGAATGTCATAAAGAGTAACTTAGATATTGGAATAATTTTCATATGACAAAAATTGTAGGAGATAGGGTCTAGGGAACCCTAGTTTTGACCACTTGACTTTCTTTGGCCAACCTCTTTGAATCAACTTGAAAAATTGAAGTTCTATTGATCTTTGGGACTCCTAGAGGATCATATATTCAAAAAATGGTGTATAATGAAGTATCGCTTGATATACTTTACCAATTGTTGAAGGAACTTACTGAGGAAGTTACACAAGATACCCAGATGAATTAGGGCTTCCAAGGCAAACAAGCTTCAAACTCTTGACGAATTCTTGATCAAATTGACAAATTAAGAACATGGGGATCCATATATGATTTTTAGAACCTATGTGAACCATTATTGTATTGATCCCTTGCACTGAGGGTCTCAAACCCTAGTTGTGAACTTGGTGGGGGCACAGATGGACACACACGCACCTACAAAAGAAACAAAGACATATATAGACATATTTTTGGTATTTTGGTTAGCAAAAAAAGAAAAAAAAGTGTGATACAATCAAATGTTCTTGGTGATCTCTCCCAATACAAGCCCAATGAATGGGGGGTAAGGAGGATGCCAAGGTGTGATCCCAAAGCCAATGCAAATGATGGGATACCATGAGGGATCTTAGGGTCAAATTTGGGGTCATACAGCTGCCCCTATTTAAGGAAATTCTAGCTGAGGATGTGAAGGTTAAAATCTTCGTACCAACTCAGCTGAATGGACTTAAATAACAACATGTAGAAACAAATTTTGGTCCCTAAGAGACCTCATGATGCATATGATATATATGCAAAAATAATCTTTATGGGGAGTATATTGCCACAAAGGAAAAGAATCCGGCGAGACCAAAAGTTCGCAGGAGCATAATACATTCCATAAGGAAAACTCACTGGGGAGACAGAGACTCTAGGGATAAAAGCTATGTGTAGGCCAGACTACAACTTGAGAACTGCTGAGGACCCGAGGGGTTTTCCATGAAAATGAATCAATGGAGAGACTCAGTTGGGGAGAAAGGAAAGTTGCATGTATTAGGATAACACCAATACAACAAGAACCACATGCTGGGGAAATGCGTAAATCAAAGCAAAGCTGAACTACTCAAACGCAAAAGGGGACTGACGACTTCATTGGGGAAATACGCACTCAAACTCAATTGGGGAAGAAAACTTCAACACAAGAGTAAAAGAGATGTATTATCTACTACCGATTACTGCGTAAGAAGATTAATACACTCGGACAGAGGGACATCCGTTACCGGTTAGGGTAATAATATCAAGGATGACTCAGTGAGGAAAATGAGGCATATTCATTACCGGTCACTGGGTAAGAATGACCTACTGGGAAAAGATGTCAAATAGTATTTACAACTACCTATTATTGGGTAGAAGCCCGAAGAGAGAGTATCCATCACTAGTTAAAGTGAACATATTAAGGATAAACTCGCAAGGAAGAATATCCATCACTAGTTAAGATGATTATATCAAGGATAAATTTCCGAAAAAAAGGGTTTACAACTATCCGTGGGGATAGAAGACCAAACAAAGAGAAAATCTGTCACTGGTTAAAGTGAACATATCAAGGACAAACTCTGAGGGGAGAATAGGATTTATATTTACCATTTACTGGGCAGAATACTGCAAATAGGAATTACAACTACTGGTTACTAGGTAGAAGATCGAAGAAAGAGACAATTTGTCACTGCTTAAAATGAACATGTCAAGGATGAACTCTTCTGGGGAAAAATAGGAATTACAACTATCTTTTTACTAGGTAGAATACCAAACATGAAGAATATCCGTCATCGGTTAAGATGAACATATCAAGGATAAACTTTCCAAGGAGACGAAAAACGAATCCACTAGATAAAATCAAAGAAGTAAATTACCTTTTACCGATTACTGGGTAAATTAACACAGGTAAAATACTCATCATCAAGAAGAATATTACCAGTTACTGGGAAATATCCTCTCGGGGGACCTAAAGATCTATCTAGGTAAGAACTAGAAAGAAATGGTAAAACAAGACTCAACCCAATGAGGATATAACTCGAGGGGAGTGATTCCATTTAGCTAATGAACTAGGGAGGAAACTAAAATAATAATCATCCACGAGGAAATAACTCAGTGGGGAAAGGAGAAAAGATAAACTTTTATGCTTAAGTGGCTGACACACTACAATTGAAGGAGGACAGACACACCAAATCTGCATGGGGAAATAATATCACCAAAACAAGGGATCAAAAGAAAAATCAAATGTGATAAAATGCACAATGAAATATCTGATGATGTGTTTTATGTATGCATATGCATTAGTATGTATATGATTATGCGGACAAACGAGCATAAAGAATACAAATAATAAATATCTGGTTAATCACAACTAGACGTTAGGCTAATCTCAACAAGGTGGAGCACTAACTGGAGAACCTACTAGGGATGAAAATAAATCACCGAGGATATAAATCCTCATCTCAAGATGAATTTAACTCTGGTTGGGGAAGGACATGGAGAATCATGCATCCAAACAAAAATGCTGATGATAAAGAGGAATCTGCCGAGGATCCTACCAAGTCAACGCTGCGGGGGATTTTAAGTCACTACCATATCAAACGGGAGATAACCTTGCAGGGGAGACCACCAATACTGCTCAGCCAAGCACTGCCGGGGAAAGGGCTTCTATCAAAATACGGAAATTCACTTGAGTCTTAAGTCACAATCAAGAGATAAAACTCTAAGTGAGGAGAGCTAGATGCTCTACTAGGGATTTCATTAATAAATACTTTTGTGGAGCTTTGTTGGGGATGCAATGATTTTCCAGGACACATCAAATACGAAAAAACTTCAACAATCATCAGATTCTTCTTGGAGATTGAGAAATAAACCAATTCTAAGGCACAACAATAAAATCAACCAGATCTGCCAACTCACGCAGGGGAGACACTGTCACGGCTATGCAACACAAATAAATGCATTGGGAATCTGGAGACCAAATAAAGGTTCCAAGGTGATCCAGGGTTCATTTTCCAAATCACAAACTGGGAAATTCAAAAACATGAACATCCCAGTTGGGGAAAGATGAATTGTAAAGGGAACAAATCATCAGCTCAGCTGGAAGAAAAATCATCCACCAACTCTACTGGGGATAATAAATTACTCAGGAAGAAACTTATTAACCATGCTGGGAATGAATGAAGAACTGTTGGTGAGAATTAAGTCACCAAATGCTTGGGGAAGACCAATGCATGCTTCATACATCAAAACTTACCGCCTTTGGGATTGTTGTTAACATTCCTTTTTGAAATCGACTACTCTTAAAGTAAATGCCTTATTATTTTAGAAAAATGATTATTCATTGATTTATTTATTTTAATATTATCATCATAAAAATTCAACTTTAAAACAGAAACAAATAAGAATAAGAAATAATTGGATAAAAGCTCAACTTTGTTTAATAGAATAGTAGTCCGCAAATGGAGGGACTCCATGGATCTTTACAAAGTTTGCAGATGGTAATTTACATGGAAAAAGGCTACATTGATTACAATGATCACTACTCTTCCTACCAACTTCGAAATCCACTGGGTTTTCCTTTGGTTGAGAATAATGAATCAAAACCAAATGACTGCTCAAAACTGCTTCAATGATCAGGACCAACCGAATGCAGTTACTTGTCATAATCCCTAATTTTTGCCTAGATTTCCCCAAGGTGGAGTACTCAATCTATCGGGATGAATTTTCTATTTTATGTGTCTAACTTTTGCCTGGATCACCCTTTCGGGTTTTCAATCCACCGAGACGCCCATTTTTCCTAAGCCGCCCTTTCGGGTTTTCAACTTAGCGAGCTGTTCTTTTCTTTTTCAGGCAAAATATTTCTTGACTGCATCGGCATTCACATGACGCGTGAACTCTTCACCATCCATAGTTGTAAGAATCAAAGCACCACCTAAAAAGGCTCTTTTAACAACATATGGGCCTTCATAATTAGGAGTCCATTTTCCCATAGCACTAGGTTTGAAAGATAGAATTTTCTTGAGCACGAGGTCACCTTCTCGAAACACACGAGGCTTGACCTTTTTATCGAAAGCTTTCTTCATTCTCTGTTGATACAACTGACTATGACACATGGCAGTCAACCTCTTCTCTTCAATCAAATTCAGCTGGTCATATCTTGTCTAACACCATTCAACTTCAATCAACTTGGCTTCCATCAAAACATGCAATGATGGGTCTAAACATCTATGGGGAGCACAACTTCCATACCATAAATAAGAGAGAAAGGGGTTTCCCCTATTGAAGTGCGGATGGATGTACGGTACCCATGCAAAGCAAATGAGAGCATCTCATGCCAATATTTGTATGTTAAAACCATCTTCTAAATGATCTTCTTAATATTTTTATTCGTAGCTTCAACAACCCCATTCATCTTGGGTTTGTAGGGAGAAGAATTATGATGCGAAATCTTGAAGTCCTTGCAAAGAGCTTCCACCATATTATTGTTCAAGTTCGATCCATTATCAGTAATGATCTTGCTTGGCGCACCATAACGACATATAATCTGAATCTTGATAAATCAAACCACAACCTGCTTGGTCACATTTGCATACGATGCCGCTTCAATCCACTTTGTGAAGTAATCAATAGCCACCAGAATGAAACGATGTTTGTTCAAAGCTTTGGGCTCAATCATGCCAATCATATCAATTCCCCACATGGAGAAAGGCCACAGAGAGGAAATGAAGTTCAACAGTGTCGGAGGAACATGAATCTTATATGCATAAACTTGACACTTGTGGCATTTCTTCACAAACTTGCAACAGTCATATTCCATTGTCAGCCAATAGTAACCCGCTCTGAACATCTTCTTTGCCATACCATTTCCATTGGAATGAGTACCAAAGGAACCTTCATGGAATTCAGTCATCAATAGGTCTTATTTGTGTCTATCCATGCATCTGAGCAAAACCATATTGAAATTTCTCTTATAAAGCACATCACCATTTAGGTAGTAGTTGCCAGCTAATCTTCTCAAAGTCTTCTTATCTTTCAAAGATGCCCCAGACGAGTTAATCTGACCTTGGAGGAAACATTTGATATCATAATACCATGGCTTTTCATCTTTAACTTCTTCAATAGCAAACACATGAGCTAGTCTATCAAGACGCATCAGAGTCAAATTGGGAACCTCATTCCAAAATTTCACCATGATCGTTGACGCTAATGTTGCAAGAGCATCTGCCATCCGGTTTTCATCTCGAGGGATATGATGAAACTCAACCTTTGTAAAGAAAGTTTAAATCCTCCTCACATAATCTCTATACAATATCAAACAAAGTTGATTCGTCTCACATTCACCTTTGATCTGATTCACAACCAAAGATGAATCTCCATAGACGTTAAGATACTTGATTCTGAGACCAATGGCTTCTTCAAGCCCCATAATGCAAGCTTCATACTCAGCCATATTGTTTGTACATCTAAAGGTCAATCTAGCTGTAAACATAAAATGCGTGCTTTGAGGAGTAATAATCACTGCGCCAATTCCATTACCATATAAATTAACAGCTCCATCAAATACCATGCCCCAACGGGAACCAGGTTTTGGCTCTTCTTCAAGCAATGGTTCATCACAATCTTTCATCTTCAAATGCAAAATCTCTTCATCAGGAAAATTATACTGCATTGACTGATAATCTTCAATAGGTTGGTGAGCCAAATGGTCAACCAAGACACTACCTTTAATAGCTTTCTGAGATCGGTACTCGATATCATACTCGAATAACAACATCTGCCAACAGGAAACCCTCCTAATTAAAGCAAGCTTCTACAAAATGTACTTGATTGGATCCATCTTGGATATCAACCAGGTAGTATGATTCAATATATACTAGCACAGACGCTTACCAGCCCAAGCCAGTGCACAATATGTTTTCTCAAGCATATAATATCGAGTCACACAGTCGGTGAACTTCTCATTGAGGTAGTAAATTTCATAGTCTTTCTTCCCAAATCCATCTTGTTGACCAAGAACACAATCCATACTCTCTTCAAGCATAGTCAAATACATGATCAAAGGTATTCCTTCAATGGGCGGAGACAGAATCGGAAGTTCAAGCAGATTCTCTTTGATACTATCAAAAGCTTTTTGGCAATCCTCGGTCCAATCACAAGACTGATCTTTCTGAAGGAGCTTGAATGTAGGTGCACATGTGGCAGTTATAAGTGATATGAATCTTGAGATATAGTTCAAGCGGCCAAGAAAACCTCTGACTTGCTTCTCAGTTTTAGGCGTAGGCATCTCTTGTATTGCTTTGACCCTTGGCAGAATCAACTTTAATACCCTTCTCGCTGACAATGAAGCCCAACAACTTACCAGAACGAACACCAAAAGCACACTTATTAAGATTCAAGCGGAGTTTATATTTCCTCAAACGCTGGAATAACTTCAACAAATGCTCAACATGTTCTTCTTCATCACTAGATTTAACAATCATGTCATCAACATAGACCTTAATATCTTTATGCATCATATCATGAAAAAGAGTGGTCATAGCTCTCTGGTACGTTGCACCAGCATTCTTTAAACTGAAAGGCATCACTCTATAACAGAATGTTCCCCAAGGTGTAATGAATGTGGTCTTCTCCATATCTTCAGGTTCCATCTTGATTTGATTATAACTGGAAAATTCATTCATAAATGAAAAGACTTTGAATTCAGCTGTATTGTCTACCAACATATCAATGTGTGACGGAGGAAAATCATCTTTCAGACTACCTTTATTTAAATCTCTATAATCAATGCACATGCAGACTTTTCCATCTTTCTTAGGAACAGACACAATATTGGCCATCCACTACGGATACTCGTAGGTAACAAGAAAACCAACATCAATCTGCTTCTGCATTTCCTCCTTAATTTTCACTACCATATCAGGATGAGTTCTTCTTTTGCTTGACCGATGAGCATTCTGGTTTCAACAGCAATTTATGCTCCACAATCTCAGAATCTAAACCAGACATATCTTGATAGGACCAAGCAAACACATCAGAATAATCTCGAAGGAGATCAATCAACACCTTATTAGCTTCTGGACACAGTTGAGACCCAATCTTGACTTCCTTCACATCATCATCAGAACCCAAGTTGACGAATTCAATCAGCTCTTCAAATGGCTGAATGGATTTTTCCTCATGCTCAAGAAAACGGGCTAACTCATCAGATACTTCTTCATCTTCATTCTTTTCCTCAACTTCAAACACAGGGAAATCAAAGTTTGGAAAGGGAGCAGGATCATTACATTCAATGGGTTTGAGAACCATCCTGCATAATGATTTGGTATTTTAATTTTAGAGAAGTGGAGTGCAACCAAATATTATGCAGATGGAAAGATTATTATTTATTTATGTTTTTTATGATTACCATTTTTAGAAAAGCAAAATGTAAAAATAAACATCATAGATGTGGATGAATAAAATTGTCTTTTATTGACGATAATAAGAAAATGCCGAACAATGTTTCACTTCTCCCTTAGGCATAGGAGAAGGATTTTCTTAAAATAATAAAGCAATAAATCACTTCAAGCAGTGTGTAACAATATGAACATCAACAATAACCCAATTGCTGCAAGTCTGGTCGTGCATTACAAAGTTGGCGCAAGCCTCGTATTCATCACCACTGTCTTCAATAGCGGCAGTTGAGTGTTGATCATACTTGTGAATGAACCCTCCACTGCAGAAAATTGGTTGCATAGTCTTGACATTGGCGTTGAATGACCCTTGTTGAAATCCCAACCCTGCTTTATTCTTATTCTCAACTACTTCCACAACACAGCACCACTTATCAATACTGCCAGCCTGAATATCCTCTTTTGCATCCTTCAGAGAGAACATGGGTGCCCCAACCTTCTTTAATTCATCAGCAATGGACAAAGCTGGGAACGGAGTTCCAACTTCCTCCTAAGCATCAACATAAGCAAAGGATGAAAAATGGATTACCAACAATGCTTTCTCTCCACCCACAACAACAAGCTTTCCGTTCTTCACAAATTTCAACTTTTGGTGCAGAGTAGACGTCACAACACCAACTTCATGGATCCAAGGCCTTCCCAATAAACAACTATTGGCCGAGTGAATATCCATTACCTGAAAAGTAATTTGAAAATCACTCAGACATATCTTAATTGGAAGGTTCACTTCTCCAATGACGGTTTTTCGAGAACCATCAAACGCTTTAACAATCACGCCATTGTACCTCATTGAGGCACCTTGATAGGAAAGTCTTGCTAGAGTTGACTTTGGAAAAACATTCAATGATGACCCAGTGTTAACCAACATGTTGGACATAGCGTCCTCCTTACAATTCATTGAAATGTGAAGTGCCAAATTGTGATTCCTACCTTCCTCGGGAAGTTCTTCATCACAAAAGCTCAGATTATAACAGAAGGTAATGTTGGCAACAATGTGGTCAAACTGATCCACAGTCATATCATGTTCCACGTAAGCTTGTTCCAATACCATCTACAAGGCTTCTTTGTGTTCCTATGAATTCATCAACAATGATAGCATGAAAATCTTTGACGGTGTTTGAAGCAACTGCTCCACAATGTTGAATTCACTTCTTTTAATCAGTCGTAACACCTCATCATCATCATTAGTCTTCAACTTGCTGGACTCACCAGACTGACACTTTGGAGCATTAACTGGATCAACTGGATGAATCTCTTCCTTTTTCCCTACGGAAACATCTTCCACAGCCTTCGGAAATACTGGACTGAACACACGACCAATGCGGGTCACCTTTGCAATATCCACAATAGTTAAAGGTGATTTGAACACATTGTCTTGACTAAATGGTTATTATCCTATTATGAAACTATGATTGACATTGACATGCTTCATTAATCGATTTATAGGTTATAATTAAATCGAGAATGCTTGTGAAGCTCATGGCTTGGAATGTCTCGAGAGTTTGGAATGTGTATGTACATTATTTTTAAATTAAAGTCTTATTTTAATGTCCAGTTTCTATATTAACGAAGATTTATGAAGTTATCATAACTATGAGTAGTTGAATATGAAAAAATGCTTTGTAGGCCCAAAGTGAGCCCAATGGAAGCATATATGTTATGGCTGCCGAGTTCAAAGCCAGAGGTCCTTTCGTTTTTTTTATTCAAGCCAAATGTCAAGTGATGTTATGTAATAGTCATTAGGATGGAAGATAGAATGATATACTTGTAAATCTTGTAACCATGTTTATGTGATGACAACTCTACCCATGATATGCTATTTAAAGCAATGCCAATGTAAACACATCATAAATTTTATGTAAGCAATAGGTTAAGATTCAAATCAATCTCCAAATTAATGCTTGTAAGAGAATCATAAATGTGATTATTATGTACACATACTCGTACAATGGAAAGGCCTAGTCGTGACTTAAATTCCAAATGATTTAACACTTAAATCAAGCTTCAACCCTTTTTGTTAGACCAAAGTGTATGGAATGCTTCTACGAATGCTATGAAAAGTTATCATGTTCATGTTCAATGACTTAATACCACTATAATTATTCAATGCAAATGGACAAAATTTTAACTATATGAGTCATGATGCCTCATGGCCTAAGACCGTCAATGGTAATTGTCAAATGTAATTAGAACACCATAGGTTAAACTTAGCAATGTCTTAATTAGCTTGTTGACTTTGGTCAACTGGTTGACCAAGGAGTCAACAGTTGACCAAAAGTCAACTCAGATGGAAATGATGTAATGCCATGTATAATTCCTATGATAAATCTTAAAATGAGATGCAATGGATCAAAATGAAGAATAAAACTTGAATAATAAAGCTATGAATAAAACATGATCTTGAATCAATGCAATTTGCATGAAATGAGGCATCATATAAATGACTATTGAGAACCCATAGTCAACAGATGAACTTGGTGAATGAATGACAATGACGTCTACTGATCATGCCATGACTTGACCAAAATGAACAATGAAACTTGGACCAATGGGCTTCAAGTGCATCTTGACACACTATGGAACCAAAGAATGAAACTTGGACCAGATGATCAAAGGAATCAATGGATGAAATGGCTTAGACTAAATGAGACTAATGACAATATGAAATGGACTATGAATGTAAACATACCTTGAACCAACCAACACAAACCATGGATAAGGGTTTTATAGATCAAAAGATTCATATAGGGCAAGAGAGAAGCACATCAAGGTTTAGGCATGAATGAAAGATCAAGACGCAATCCCACAAGGTCAATTAAACAAAATTGCTATTCACAAGCTTTGAATCTATGATGTTTGTGAGGATGTGTTAACATGGATGCATGATGCATATGTATGAGTGTAGATGAATCCAAAGTCATAGGTTGGATAAAGATATGAAAAAGGGAGGGAAAAGTTTGGGGTACAACACTGTCTGGTAGCCTAAATCAAATCCAGTTCTCGTCTGGTAGCCAGTTCCCGTCTGTTAGGAGTTCACCAGTTCCCGTCTGGTAGCCTAAATCAAATCCAATTCCCATTTGGTAGTCAGTTCTTGTATTACGATTAAATCAAATCCAGTTCTCGTCTGGAAGTTAAGTTTCCAAATCCAGTTCCTGTCTGGTAATCATTTTCCAAAGTCAGGTCTCATCTGGCAGTTCAACTTTAAAGTCCAAATTTCATTTGGAAAACATATCCATTAACCCATTATAAGTATTGGTCATACATATAATCACATAAATCATTTTTATGCATTAAATCATCTTGTTTCACTCAAGTATATCATGCAATGCATCAACACGTGGCATATCATGCATGCACTAAGCCAAAATGTAGCAACCACTCAAGAAAGTTCAGTGTAATCTTCAGCAAAATTGAGATTCAAGAGTTATTCTCAAAAGTATAATAATTATTTTCTTCAGTATGAGTGCTTTCAGAAGTCAATCATTATTAGTGATGATTCCCAAGATGATTTTTCTTCCCAAACATGATGATTGATGTTCCCCAATTGAACTCTAGTGTCAATGGAATTTCTGCTTGGTTTCCCCAATAGATATCTCCCCACAGAGTTTTTCTGCTGGATTTTTCTCCATCGAAACTTCAAAAACTCATCAGGAGAGTTTCATATCAGCAGGATTCCTAAGAAAGGTATCCTCGATATTTTTATCCTTAGCAAGTCTCTTCGAAGTATTTGTCTAAGATGGACATCTCTTCACAAGCTAGTAATCTCTCCATTGAGTTTAGTGGACAAGAGTTTCATAGCAGACAAGCTTTATTGAATGATCCTCAGTACATCTCCATCGAATCTCTTGTGCATTTATTTCCCAAAAGGTCTCTTGTATTCCCCAACAGGTTACTTCAGTTAATCTCCGACAAAGTCAGTGTTTCATATTGATCTACTCTTCGAAAAAACATTGAATTGGACTATTCAGTTCGATAGTTAAGAATAATGCTAAGCTTTTTGGTTATTATTAATCTTTCATCCCTCAACAAAGTCTCTAGAATCTTCTCATTCCCCATATGAGTCTACTATCAGCCAAGAGCAGCTGAATATGCATTTATTCCCCAAAGAAATTCTTTTGCTTATTTCCCAGCAGATTTGCTTCAACCAAGAGTTGTTGGATGCGATTGTTTCATCCAAGAGTTACTGAATAATATGTTTTCAACCAAGAGTAGTTGGATACATTTATTATCATATATTAGTTTCAACCAAGAGCAACTGGATACTATTATATTTGCACGATTTTGCTTCAACCAAGAGTAGTTGAATGCAATAGTCTCAGCCAAGAGTTACCGAATATAACATCTTTAGACTGGAGCAGTTGAATATGATCATTTGTTCCCCCAGAAGAGTATTCCTTCAATGAAGAACCTCTAAAGAACAGTCGAGCAAGTTACTTTGTAATAAATCCATCCCCAGAGGAATCTACTGTCAGTCAAGAGTAGCTGAACATGATTCTTTGATCCCTAGTCATCTGTATAACATCTAAGAAATCAAGAGCGTCTCTTAGTTCATTTACATTCATGTTTAAGAAATTAATAGTATTTCTTATTTCATCTGCATAACATCTAATAAATCAAGAACATTTCTTCATTTACATTCATGTTTAAGAAATCGAGAGTATTTCTTATTTCATATGCATATCATCTAAGAAATCAAGAGTTTTTCTTAGTTCATTTACATTCATGCTTAAGAAATCAAGATCATTTATTAGTTCATTTATTTTTATGTCTAAGAAATCGAGAGTATTTTTTATTTCAGCTGCATAACATCTAAGAAATCAAGAGCATTTCTTAGTTCATTTACATTCATGCTTAATAAATAGAGAGTATTTCTTATTTCATTTATATCGTTAAGAAATCAGGAGTATTTCTTAATTCATCTACAGTTATTTAGAAGTCGAGAGCACTTCTTAACATTCATACGATTAAGAAATCATGAGTATTTCTTAAATCATTTGCATTCTCATGATTAAGAAATCAAGAGTATTTCTTAATTCATATGCACGCATCTTTAAGAAGTCAAGAGTACTTCTTAACCTACATATCATTAAGAAATCAAGAGTATTTCTTAATTCATTTGTATTTCATTCAATCGTATGATGATTAAGAGATCAAGATTATTTCTTAATTCATTTGCATTTCATTAAATCATTTGATGATTAAGAGATCATGAGTATTTCTTAGTTCATTTACATTTTATTCAATCATTTGATGATTAAGAGATCAAGAGTATTTCTTAATTCATTTACATTTCATTCAATCATTTAATGATTAAGAGATCAATAGTATTTCTTAACTCATTTACATTTCATTCAGTCATTTGATGATTAAAAGATCAAGAATATTTCTTAATCCCTTCATTTTTAAGGAGTCAAGATCACTTCTTAGCATACATATCATTTTCCATCTGATGATTAAGAAATCTAGAGAATTTCTTAATTCATTTGCATTATTTTTTAAGAAGTCAAGAGTACTTCTTAAACTTTATCTCATTCACTCATATCACCCAACAATTAGAAAACCAAGAGTATTTCCTAAATCTTATTACATCCATTTGCATTACCTTCCGTTGAATAAGAAAGTGATAGTATCTCTTAATCTCTTTATGATCATTCATAACCATAAGCATATTATTATATTACATAAAAGGGCAAATTTTGGGTATGTTTGGTATTTAAACTATCTCTCACCATGACAATATGAAGAAAGGAGTTCTTCATATCCTTCAATTAAACATGTTTAAATAGGGGCAACTGTCATACCCTAAAATATACCCCGAGTTTTTCACTCGCATCAGCATAGCATAATCATCTCATCTTATCATACATTACATTCGTCAAAAGCATTTCATCAGGGTTTAGATGAAAATTCAGGAGTTCTGGTATTTTATCTGATCTTGATGAAACTCATTAAGTCATTTGTTGATTAAGAATTCAAAAGGCTTGATTTCTCAATCTCAGTGCATCGTTCATTCTATTGCATCATGTTTCAGAGGTTCAGAGGATGACAGTCAAGAGTATTATCGTCATCTGAATCTCTGTAGAATTTTAATTATGATTAAGAACTAGAACAAATGGTTCAAGAGTATTTTATTTGCATCTGATTGTCTATTCAAAATTATTCAGTCAGTAAATCAATGCATTCACAAGAGATCTGCATTTCCTACTTATCGCAACATCCATTTCATTATGTGTAACGCTTAAAATATCAACCAAAATAACTTTTCAGATCTACAAACAGGTTGGTTGAATCAATTTTCAAATGTTTCTCGAATTAGCGGGCGAAAAATTTCAAAATCGAGCTTGTAGACATCTGTATTCTTAATCCGAGATTCATGTAGTTTAATCTGGCGTGCTCGTCTTGGTTTTTCTACTGCTTTTTCAGTTGCATTTTAATCAGCCTAAGCCTTTTAACCGATCATTTTTTATTTCAAAATTTGAGTAAAACGTGTATACTTCTAAGAAGTTTATTTTGCGTCTATCATTTTAGTGCATTCATTTTATTTTTTTGGGCTTTTTTACGCAAGATTTTTATTTATTTTTTATCCTATTATTTTTATTTTTCAACAATATTAACTAGTAGAATTAATTAGGATTAATTATGTTTTTTTTTAATTTTATTTTATTTTGTTTTTAGTTTTATTTTAATTATTGAACTTTGATTTTTTTAGCATTTTTAACTTAAGAAATTTAAAAAGAAATAAAAAATATCTCCATCTACCCAATGAACCATCAATGGTGCTTGGAGGATACTGAATAAAAAAAATCAAAAAAATCAAAACTTTCTTTTTCAATTGGTTTTCCCAACGTCACTCAAACTTACTCTCTTAGCCAATAAGAAGAACGTGACTCAGGGGGGACTACTAACGTCACTTGCATCATTTACTGAGATGAATAGAAAGTCAGATATACATAAGATTGACCTCTCTCCATTTTTTTTTGCAAAAGCCTTCTCTCATATGATAAACAACAACACAATGCTAAAAGGTCCCTCTCACTAATTCAAAAGAGAAAGAAATGCGTCTCAGAAAAAGGGACTCTAGGATATTTTCTGGAAAAAAACCAACTTCCTCTCCTTTGATTCACACTAATGACCAAATAATATTTCCTTTTTTCTTTCTGGAGAGCAACTCATTACAGTCGACCACCCTTCATTCCACCACTTACATCCATCAATATCATACACCTTCCTCCCTTGAACCACCACTGTTCATCTCTTCGACCACCCCCATCTTGTTCACTTGAACACTACAACCTCACAACTGCCACGACCACGAAATCATTGGGCACCACCTTGTTCTGCCACTACGCAACACCCCATCACTATTCCTACTCCGAACAACACATTTCACCATACACAAACCACACAACTAAAACCTTTGATCCATACTCTCTTTGAACCACCGTCGAGTGTTATTTCAAAGGGTGAGTAGAAGGAGGAAGATCTATATATTTTGTTTCATTTATGTTAATTGTGAGGATTTAGAAGAGGAAGAGAGAAATAAATTTCAAAAAAAGAGTTATATTATTGTTGTTGCGATTTCTAACAAAGAAGAAGAGGAAATTTATCTTTTTTGAGTTTTTCCCCCCCCCCCCCCCCCCCCCCCTACTGCCACGTGTCGTCATGTGAGTGAGGGGCTTATTTTTAAAAAAGGAAACTCCTTTCTCTCTCTCTCACTAAATCGCCCCATTCCCCTTTCATTTATTTTTTATTTTTCATTTTTTCTATTTTTTTTATTTTGTTTATATTCCTTTTTAGTTATTGTCATATTTATTCTTATTCTTATTCTTATTCTTATTATTAATGATTAGTATTCTTGTTAATAATTATTATTGATTATTATTTTTGTTATTTATTTTATTTAATATTATTGTTATTACTATTTGATTAAATTGTTTATTTTAAAATTGTTATTGGAAATTCAATTTATTTGTCGCATCGGTTTTTGACAGATCTATTGCAATTTCAGAGTTAAAAATTTAATTTAACTTCAGAAATTGATTAAACACATAAAGTTTTGTTGACCGGCCTCAGATAGGGAGATTCCTACATGAATCGTTTTACGGTTGCTTAACATAGCGCTAAAATCAACAGTTTAAATGTCATTTCTTTTTACCTTTCAAAATGTCGCTTAAAATCATCAATTTTTCACAGATGCATTGCAATTTCAGAGTTAAAAATTAAATCTAAACTTAGAAATAGCTTAAACACATAAAATTTTGTTGACCAATCTCATATAGGGGGATTCCTACATGAAACGTTTTACGATTGCTTACATAGCGCTAAATTCATTAGCTCAAAATTCCAAATTTATTTTGGTCCCTTGGCTTTCTCTTGGGCCTTCTTACAACGAGATTTTTTTTTA
Organism: Lathyrus oleraceus; assembly: GCF_024323335.1. Classification (NCBI taxonomy): domain Eukaryota; kingdom Viridiplantae; phylum Streptophyta; class Magnoliopsida; order Fabales; family Fabaceae; genus Lathyrus; species Lathyrus oleraceus. The sequence continues at coordinate 106,430,540 of NC_066582.1, forward strand.
TTTACAAATTTTTTTTATTGAGCTTGTTTTTGTTAATTGTTGTACTATATCCCCATTCGACAAAATTGTACCCCGTATTCCCGTAATGTGTAATAAGTTTACCGATTTCCTTTATTGCTATTGTATTAGTTGATTGACAATTCAAAGATTAAAATCAACACTTTCAAAAAAGAACAAAAAAAACTTGATCCAACGTCGAGCAATTTTCCCAAATTAGAATCATTTCCACTATCCACTTCTCCATCATTCTCAAAAACCTTCAAATCACTCCATCCGACTTGCAAATCAACACATATAATAAAAACCTTGATCAAACATCGAGTGCCTTTTTCCTAATCAAAAGGGTGAAAAGGGAGATGAACTAGAGTCTTTTATTCCTCTCCTCGATTGTTTGGATACAAGTTGCCTTACTCAGCCATTCGAGCAATTGTCATATGTTAAAGAACTTCTAGTTTGATTCACCTCAAATCACTTTCATAATCAAACTTAAAGTCAAACTCATTTTTGTAATAAACTTGGACGAAAAAGGAGGCGGTCTAGAGCCTTCTATTCCCTTCCCTGAGTACTTGGATACGAGTAGCCTTACTCGGCCATTAGAGCATTTGTTGTCCATCCAAAATACATTAAGATTATCTAAATCCTTTTACAATTAAGGATGAAAAGGGAGATGGTCTAGAGCCTTCTATTCCTCTTCCTGATTACTTGGATATGAGTAGCCTTACTCGGCCATTCGAGTAGTCGTCATCCAACAAAATACTCAACAAATCAAACTTGTTTTCCGCCCTTGCGTGACTTCGAAAACATTTTTAAAAATGAGTGTGCTTTATCCATATTGACGTGAAATAAACAAAGACTTCTGCCTCTAAGAGAGAGCAACAAGTAAAGGTTTAGTCGCTTGATATGTCTAAATGATCACTCCTTAAAAGCAATCGACCTAGTAGTTCTTTCTAAGCAGAACTACGTATCCTTGAGTTCTCCATTGGACCTGGAGATACATAGGAGCAAGATTGAGAAATCTTGTCAGGCACCCCTTTAATAAAAAACGTCTTTCTTTCTTTATTTTTATCGTCTAATAAGTATAAGATTAGCTAACACTCTAATCTCAATGCTAACTAAGAGGTTCTCATTGAGTATAACGGACGTGAGGGGTGCTAATACCTTCCCCTTGCGTAACTGACTCCCGAACCCAAATTTGGTTGTGGTGATCATTTTATTTTTCTTTTAAGGGTTTTATCTATATTTTCCCTTTCTTGCTTTTGGAATAAATAAAGTTTTATGGAGACTCTATTTGTACATCTTTTTCGCGAGTGTGCGAGCACCTCACGAAGGATCGCATTTTTTGAGATGCGATAATACCATTTCAGAGGCTTATGTAAAGCACTAAATGGGGATGTGACACTAATGATTTGTGCCTCAATTGGGTTTGATTCCCAACCATGGCAGGCTTAGGGGAAAAGTGGACACCTAAGTGGGTTCGAGTCCCATACGATGAAAGATACTCAAAGTAGGTTCAAGTCTTATATGACTGACGATCGCTTAAATTGGGTTTGAGTCCAATAGAGGGCCTGATATCTACCATGAAAGTCGAATCATACAAGCATACATGAACCGAGCTAGACCTAGACATAGGCCCGGGAGGGGATCAATGTTTCGTGAATCTGAATAGTGATTTATTGAGTCATGAGAACTCAAGCGACATGTTGCCATACAGTGTGAATATTCCCTACGTACTTGAGTCATGGTTGTTGGTGTAAGCTCTAGAGGCCAATACTTTTGGTACTTACTTGTATCCAATTATTTATAAAAGGATTTTTATTTATTATGTTTGTTTAATAAAGTCCCTATAATAGCTAGTCCGTTTAATGTATCAAGTGTGACTTGATCATGAGATCCCATTAAACATAAGGACACTATTCTTAAAGTATCCATAGTCGAGCTTTATTGAGAAATGGGATATTAAAGGATTAAGACTATTATGTATATAGACTGATGATCACATCTAATGGATCATGGATAAGGAGTTATCAAGTCTTAAACATAGATATGAATATTAGGATTAATATTTATACTAGATTGACCCGCTACGAGAATACTACATAGAATGTTATGCAAAGTGTCATAAGTTACTCTTATGGTGATAGTGGTGTATACCACCCTTCGACCTGAAACCACTATGGACCCTATATGTAAAGTCGAGTACTTTATTGTTGATCAAACATTGTCTGTAACTGGATGACCATAAAGACAGTTGATGCGTACTCCACAAAGCATGCTGAGGGACATGAGTGACCTAGATGAAATTTGTCCATCCTGCATAACAAGATAAATGTCTAAGGGCCCAATAATGAACTGGACAAGGATGAAACGGTATATGCCTTGTGTTCAATATAAACATAAGGATAAAAGGGTAATTGTACACACAAGTATTATCACAAAAAGGAATTTGTCATATCACATGACATTTTAATATCTTGGGTAGCAGTGATGTGTTGCTAGATACCACTCACTGTTTATTATGTTAAATACGTGATTTAATATAATTGCCAATATCGTGAAAACCTACAGGGTCACACACAAAAGGACGGATTGATGAGAGACATGGTAAATAAGGAACACCGTAAGGTACGGTGCACTTAAGTGAATTGTAGAACATCGTAAGGTACAGTGCACTTAAGTAGAATACGAAATGTGGTAAGGTACCACGTGCTTAAGTGATTTTCGGTATACCATAAGATATGAGCCACATACACTTAAATGAGCTTTTTAGCTTGCAGCCCACACAAGTGGTTTTATAAATAGAATCCTTTTGTAGAAGCATTTCACTTAATTTGATTTGAATTAGTTTAATTTTTTTATTGCCATTCTTTAATTTGATCAAATTATTCTTAAATATTTGAAGTGAAGTGTAGAATTGTATTATGTTATTTATGTATTATTGATATTGTTGTATTAATTTTGTAATAGACTTTTGAGATATTTATTTTATTAAGTTATGAACACAATATGAAATTTAGTTTTATATTATTATTTTATTTAATAAACGGTTCGACAGGTTTAATCGATTGAACCAATTAAACCTTAAATCGAAAGTTTCATCGATTTAATCTCCGATCCAGTTTTTAAAATATTACTTAGAATCTTTTACGAAAATATTTATATCTTGACTCTGATGGAGTAGATCAGATAATGAGTCTCTGATCGGAAGAGACAAATGGATCCTGTATCTTTGGCTGAAAAATAATAATAATATTTATTTGTATAGATTTTTCAATACTATCCGACAATTTTTTTTTTTGAGTGACTCATTAATAAATTAGTCAAGAAAAACAAAATGCTGAGTTTTTTAAGAGTCTTATGTTTATTATAAACTATGATTACCGTTCAACTTAAATGTTAACTCTTTCTTCTCAGATGCACCTATCATTTGATTTTATTTGCTCACTAGAAAATTATGTTATGATCTGTTTAATTTTAAAATTTATTTTTTGTTGTTTTATTTTAAAATTTATTTACTGTTATTGAATTATTTTTATGTTGACGAATTTGTTTAATTTTAAATCTTGTTAATTTATAAAGGCCGCATTGCTATTATTAATTATATTGTTGAATTTATTAATTATGTTAATCATGTAATTTATCTTAGATTATATATATATAATATATATTATATATTATATTATATATATATATATATATATATAATATAATATATATATATATTATATATATTATTCAATGATTACTTTCAATCATAAAAATTTGCCGTAACATGTTACTGATCACTGCAAATATAAAAGAAAAATGTCTAAATTAATCATTTTTTTTATTTTTTATTTATAATTTTAATATGTCAATATCAAAACTTAACATTCATTTCCCAATCACAAAAAAGAATTTCATGCTTTTTTTATAATCATACAAACTTCTAAATTTTGTCACTCCATTATAATTTATCTTTCAACCACACTCTATCATCATCAAACCGTCTCTTTTAAGTATAATCACGATATCCAACTCAATATTATTTATTGTCAATTAAGACTTATTTTATTTAATTTAGATATTCTTAATTATTTAAATTTTATTTTAGTTATTATATTCTATTATTTTAATTTTGGTTTGAATTAGTTTATAAGAAAATATTTATATCTTGACTCTGATGAAGAATATCATGTAATCGATCTCCGATCGGAAGGGACAAGTGGACCTTATATTTTTGGCTTGGAAAAAAATAATAATATTTATTTATATAGATTTTTCAATACTATCCAAAAAAAAATAATTGAGTGACTCATTAATAAACTAGTCAAGAAAAACAATATGCTGAGTTTTTCAGAGTCTTATGTTTATATATATATATATATATATATATATATATTCAATGATTACTTTCAATCATAAAAATTTGCCGTAACATGTTACTCATCACTGCAAATATAGAAGAAAAATGTCTAAATTATTAGTTGAAGTTGTGAGTATGAACAAATTATTAATTATCTTTGTTAATACATGTTTAATTTTAATCAAAGTTTTAAATGTTTAAATTTGATTTTTATAATTATTAAATATATTAAAAGATATTTTTGTTTGACAAGTTAATTCAATCGAATTTTTAAACTAGACTATTTAAATTGACTCATTTTATCTCACTCTATTTTTTTTCAAGATAATAAGGCTAAACAGGATGAGTCAACTCGTTATGCAACATCGAACTAGACAATTCTTTAAGTGTATTTTATCATATCATATACAAACTAAATTATTTTAGTTTATTATTTTCTTTTTTGTCAAATAAAATTGGGTGTGGCTGTTTTATTCTATAACTAAGATAGTATTCACACACACCCAATAATTGCAAGCATTAAGAACCATTCACCGTATTTATACGAGTCTAAAGTGTCGGTTCCTTTTATTTATGGTTAAGATTAGTTTAGTCAATATATATTAAATATTCCGGCCGAATTAGAGTTTATATTAAATGTCATGTATTTGTGTAGAAACCGATCTACATTTGATTTGATACAATCAAAAGCTAATAGTGATAGCCCAACTAATTACAAAGCAAATATAGCAAGTGAAGATGATTATACTTTTGAGAGTTTATAGGGAAGGATAATTAGAACTTTAGAAAGAGAGAAAAAGAAAGAAAAATAAATAAATATTTTAATTTTCTTGAAGATATTTTTGTATAAATAAAGAATAAACCTTTGTGATTAATATATTTTTAATATTTAAATAATTATATTAACATAAATTAAATTGAGATAATTTATCATAGTCAAAAAGTTATATTATAAAATAAATAACCACATATCTTTTCAACTAACTCAATTAATGACTCTAAAAAAATCTGATTGAAGAGACAAAAATTTGAACCTATGACATCATCACATGTATTCCCATTAAAAGTAAGATTTTCACAATTAACCTACCAAATTAAAAAAAAAAAAAAAAAAGTAAACACCTCAAAATTCTTCTTTCCTAAATTCACTCACAATCCTTTTCAAAATTCTCTCATTTTATTCCTTCTTAATCTCTCCAAGAAATTGACGAATAATACTCCCATTCTTTTTAGTCTCACAAATGGAAAGAGATTTTTAATTAAATTTGAATATCGTTTACTATACCACTCTATCATAGATTCTACGGAAGTTCTAAAATACTTTTTAAATTATTAAGATTTTGAAATTCGGACGCACTATATTATACACAAAATCATTTTATTAGAGTGAAACTCCTATTTTTGCAAAAAAAAAAAATCAAGATTTTAGGATCCGTTTGAAATAATTTTGTTTTTCACTTTTTAAAATATGTTTTATAAAAATATTTTAGAAAAGTATTTTTAAAAAAATTGTTTGGTAACATAACTTTTCAAAACAGTTTTGGAAGAGAAAAAATAAAAATATTTATTTGGTGAACTAATTTTTAAAAATAATTTTAGAAATGAGAAAATAAAAAAACTATTTGATAATATGATTATTTTTAAAAAAGAATTATTAACTAATGTAAAATTAAAAAGACTTTTATTATAAATTAATAATTAATTTTTTAGAACTCATTTAAATATACAAATGTACAATTTTATTACAAATAAAGTTGAGATATAAATTTTTTATAATAAAATATAATTTAATGTATTTTTAAAGTCGAGTTATAAATTTATTTACACAGAATATTTTGTTATCTATCAATTTCATAAGGATAGGTATCAAAGTAAACATAAGTATTCATAAAAAATCACCAAAATTTCTAAGTTGCTTCTAAAAAAATCTAAAAGAAAGATAATTGTTTCAATTAATTGTTACGGTGTACCCACATCCCATTTTAATATGATTTTTGTCCATTTTCATTTTAGCCGGACCTTCATTAGATAACTTTGTTAAGTTGCCAACATTGAAATTTGTTCCTTCTATGATAGGACCTTCATTCATCCCCTCAAGTTCGATAGGATCCATTTCTTCTCATATCATAAACAACTCGTTGAGTAAATTTTATTTGCGTATGTAATTATGAATAACACAACATGCAATAACTATGAGTCGTTTCCTAGAAGGTTTATAAGGAGACAATAACTTTAAATTGGGTATCGTTTGTCTTTAATGATAGGTTGCACAATGCCATATTTAGCCATGATATTTCTCTTAAAGAATGTGTGACTGTTTGTGGTTGTGATATTTGTTAACACCATGAACTTAGTCCATTTATAAAACTAATCCACCGCCGCTATCAAAAACTTTGACTACCTTGGAGCAAATGGGAAAAAATGAAGGATATATACATGCCCCACTAGAAGAATGGTCATGGTGCAATTAGATGATTAAGTTCAGATAGGGGGATTTGAGTGTCTTCATGCTTATAGCCCCTTTCACACTTCATCACAAATTACTCGGCATTCTTGACCATTTAAGCCTAGCAGTATGGTTCTCTAAAGATTTTATTAGCCAAGGCCCTTCCTCTGAGGTGTTGCTCGGATATACCTTCATGGACTTTGGTGAGGATGTATTTGAATTCATATGCTTTAAACATTTGAGAAAGAGGTGGAAATTGTTGGGGGAATTTTTCACTAGGGAGCATTGAACATTGTGAGACTTATTTATTTTAGAGCAACACCTTTGTGAGAGACACACCACATATTCACCCAAAATCTTAAGGTGATAGGTGAGTGGATTCTCTCACTTATAAATGCTCAAGTCTCCATATTTTCAACCAATGTGAGACTATTATCCACACTACTCACACTTGATACATTCTCAACACTCCCCCTCAAGTGTGAGACTATTATCCACACTACTCACACTAAAAAAAATAAGTAGGTCCCTAAAATTTGGGGCTCTGTTCTACAGCACATGCTGCACCAGGAAATGGTCGGCTCTGATTACAGAATGAAGTGTTATTGAAAACTACAAATGTATGTCTATATATATGCAATCAAGGACCAAATCCAAAACATACAAATTTATATTTTACCTTCGACACAACAACTATATGTTGTATTCGACTCTATCGAATACAATTGACTCTTATTACTTCGACTAACTACTTCTACAAGGTTGAATACTAGTTTTTTTTACAAAACATCGAATGATAACTTCTAACAGAGTTTCGTTCTAAATTTATTTCATAATCAAGGTGATCCATGTTGACTATGTTAGTCTTGTTGTCACATTAGCCACATAGATCATTTTGGATAGATTGGGCCTCTCGAGTGTATCCATAATGGGTCACATAAAGGTACAAACTTTTGTAATCCTAAATACCTCTCACCTTCGATAATCACTAACTTGAACGATAAAGTATTCGTTAGTAACACTCCTCGACCGAGGTTTAGAGCTTCTAAATAGCATCTGAGTCACCCAGTTCACCATAAACCTAATCTCACCTTCTCAAAAGTGGGATCCCTATATCTCACACATGATCATTAATTTTGAATATATTCTCAAGATAAAAAATGAATTTTAATATTAGATTTTGAACTTATTTTTCTAAAAAAAACATTTTATAATACTCTAAAAATATTTACAAAAATAATTTAAATAGGTTGATAAAATATTATAGACTAAAATTATTTGCACGATAATTTTATAAAATCTAAAATATGATTTTTTATAATGATAATTAAAATAAAACTTGATAATTTTGAAAGGAAAAGATATTTAACTTTAAATTATAATATTCTTTTACTTTTTACATATATAAAAATATTATAAAAAATGATATAATAGATTGTCAATATCATATCTAACTATGAGTCTATGAGACTTTGCAAAGTCAAAGACAGTTTAGAAAAATAAAATTGAAAAAGAAAACCTTTTACAAACTTATGGAGTAAGTGCATCACATTCCATGTTTTATTTCTACTTCATTATGCATACAAGTGATTTAGTGGGTGAACAAAATAAAATTATTTATAATTACAATTTTGCCAATAATGAAAACTGTCATTTTTCTTCGTGTTTTTCATTTCAAAGTAAGTACAGAAATGCAGAATTGAAAAATGAAAATATGTTTAACCTGTTTTTGCTTTTTACTTTTAAAAACAATAAAAATAAAAAGTGTTTTTAAAAACAATTTTCAAAAACATTGTAATCAAACAGATTTTTAATTTTACAATTTTTAAAAACAAAAAAACTGTTTTTAAAAATTAAATCAAACAGGTCCTTAATCTTTTGATTAACCTTGCATGCATATTTTATGTATTTCTTTACATTGGGAAAAAAGTTCGGGATTTTAATCTCTAGGTTAACCCCATAGCAATATTTTACGTCCTTAGAAAGTAAGTTAGAAGAAATTTGATATCTTTTAATAAATCTTATATTATAAGTCATTTAAAAATCAATTCCACAATAAATCAAACACATTTGTCATTTAATAATAAAATTAAATATCCATACAAAAATGTTGTTAAACCATACATTAGTGTTCATAAAATATAATGAACCGTAATACAAAAGATCAAAATGTTAATATCAAAATACAATGTAAAAGACAACTAATGTGTATATATGACACCTCTTTTCCTCTTCTTCTGCCTCATGTATTGCAATTTATGTCGTGCTTATGCTAATATGACCTATAGAGTGGCCATCTGAAGAGTGTCTTCCTCAAACTTACCTCTAGATATAGTCTTTCTCTCAATAGCCATAATATAGTGATATATCGAAAACACATCAACGACATGGTCTACCCTTGCTTGCTTTTCTTCTAAGATCTCCTGATGAGTTGGCCTTGAGAGATGTTCTTTTTTATCTTGTGTTCTGTAAGGATGTGAAACTCTATAAAACTATTGGATGTAATAGTATAATATACTCTATGGACAAGGAGATAACACACGATGTACATCCTCTGGGACCAGATGATCATAATGTTCCGCAAATATCCCATGAACATCCTTGTGGAGGACAGTTGCAAAAGCAACAACAATAGGGTAACAGTGTAACATAAGTATTATGTGTTTGTGTAAGCCCTAGAGGCCAATAATTTTATTAGAATTTGGTGCTTGTATTGAATTATTTATTAATAATAAAGGACATTTCTTTGTTATATTTATTTTTCTAAAATAATAAAGTCCCTATAATAACTAGTCTGTTTAATGAAACATTAAGTGTGACTTAATCATGAGATCCTATTAAACATAAAGACATTATTCTTAAATTATCCATAATGAAACTTTATTGTGAAGTGAAATAACATTAAAACATTGAGACTATTATGTAGATATGTTGATGATCACATCTCATGGATAATGGATAAAGAGTTATCAAGTTTTCACATAGGTATGGATATTAAGAGTAATATTTATACTGGATTGACCCACCATGAGAATACTATATAGAATGTTATGCAAGTGTCATAATTTATTCTCAAGGTCATAGTGGTGTATACCATCACTCGACCTAAAACCAATATGGATCCTAAATATGGAGTCAGGTACTTTATTGCCAATCAAACGTTGCCCGTAACTCTATGAACAAAAAGATAGCTGATGAGTAGTCCACACATCATGTTGAGATACATGAGTAACTTAGATGGAATTGACCCATCCTACATAACATAATACATGTCTAAGGGTCCAATATTGAACTGGACAAGGGTGACACAATTTATGTTTTGTGTTCAATATAAACATGAGGGTAAAAGGGTAATTGTACATATAAATATTATCATAGAAACGTTTTTTTCAAATCACATAATATTTTCGTGACTTAGGTAGCAATGATGTTTGGCTAGATATCTCTCGATGTTTATTATATTAAATGTGTGACTTAGTATAATTTGTCAATGTTATGAGAAACTACAGGGTCATATACATAAAGACAAATTAATGAGATATATAATGAATTAGTGAAATAAGGAACATCGTAAGTTATGGTGTACCTAAGAGAATTATAGAACATCGTAAGGTACGGTGCACTTAAGTAAGTTGTAGAATATTGTAAGGTACAATGCACTTAAGTGGAATATGGAATACCATAAGGTACTATGTACTTAAGTGAAATACAATATACCGTAAGATATGATTAACTTAAGTGGGTTTTTCAGCTTACAACTCACACAAGTTGTTCTTTAAGTATAACCTTTGTGCACAAGCTTTTTAACTTGATGAAATTCAGTTTCAAGCTCTCTCTGTCTCAAAATCTTCATTCATTGTAGCTAGCACTGAGATTGAAAGTATTATATTCGTGTGGACTGAGTAGATGCGGTGTGAAATTCTATTCTTCGTATGATAGATGTTGGACACGATGTCTAGGACAACATGCGAAAACGTGTACAACAGTTTAAACTAGATTGATATATACTAAGGAATTTAAAAGTAGAAAGCAATAAAGAGCACAAGATAATGGTTAACCCAGTTCATTGCAACATCACCTACATTTGGGGGGCTTCCAATCTAAGAAAGGAAATCCACTCTCAATAGTATTAGTATAATTAGTTTTAGATGAACAACCCTTGTTCAATGCCTACTTCCTAATACTAACAGTGTCTTTCTATTTAGGACTCCTAATAATAATAATAATCCCTTTCACTTTCTCTCAATCACTACCCTAGTGATAAATGCTTTCAACAATTCAAATATGTTGAATTACAACTCAACTAACAATCAACCTATATGTCTTGAATATTCAAATTCTTCTTCTTTAGAGGTTTACAATAAACAACAAAAATACAAAGACTCAAATAATAAAATCCTAGCACACTAGATCTTCAATACTTGTGTGTCTTCAAAGGTAGGAATGAGTCTCCTTAAATAGAAATCCATCCTCTAGGATTTTCTCCAATGGACATTAGATTTGAGAACAACCAGATTTGATTTGGTTTGATCTTCGTTTAATTTAAATATTCATTTAATTGTGTTTGATCTTATTAAATCTTTTTAGCAAATCTTACTAAATACTCCCTCCGTTCCTTTTTAACTGTCGTTTTTGAGTAAAAATTTTGTTTCTTTTTATTTATCGTTTTCAAAGTTCAAGGTAACATTAAATGTTGATTTGTCAAAACTACCCCTAATTATTTATTAAAGAGAGAGAAAAAGTCAAATGAGTTAACAAATAACCAAGGGTATTATAGGTAAAAAGATAATCATTATTTTAAAAGTAGTAAAAATTATTAGCTTTATTGGTATGCGGAAAAAAATTAAAAAGAGACAATTAAAAAGGAACGGAGGGAGTAACATATTGCTGAAATATACATAAACAAATATTTTTTGAATCAAATAGAATTTCGCTCAGAAAAACTCACTAATTCTATCTTTCAGATTGGGGGCAGATGTTGCACACATGCTGGAACATCTTATCTCACATGTTTTATCTTCATAAAATATACATCTTGTATTACCCATGTTATTTCATCTAATATAAATAATCAAAAGAACAACAATCTCCCTTTGGAAAATCTTGGCTAAAATAACTTACAACCTTTCTACAACATGTGCAGGTGCAAATCAGAACAATTCTCATTTGGGAGAATACACACATATACATATCATAACATACACACAACATCAACAAGCATCAACTGTGAGAGACTTACATACATGCTCACACACAAACATGCGCACAAAGTTGAAGGCCAGATGCTCCAACACATGAGCACGAAAAAAAAAGAACAAGTAGCACACCAAATCAAAACATCATCAGTAGCAGAAGTATCACACAACACTCCTAACATGCAAGGTGGTTGTTACACCTCGAGAGATCAACTACCCAAACATTAACACACAATATTACTTCCCCATTTTTGCCACAATTTGAAAAAGGTTAGACAAAGAAAATCAGTGCATCACATAACCATAAATTGAGTACCAAAAAGCTTATACCACGGCTGAAATGCCATACTATAGAAGTATTTTTATTGAAAGGAGTCCTTACAAACCCATGAACACAGAAAATAAACATGCGCAAATACAAGAGCCAAAACACAACAAAAAAAACTAAAAATAAATTAAACTTCTAACTTCACTGCCCATACCATCCTTTGGATGCTAGAAAGCTAATCCAATCTTCATCAGTACCTGATTCATAATCACTTGATTTAACATGCTTCTTCTTCAAGGAATTCATCTTTGTCAAAGACTTTTTACCAATCACAGATGTTCCAATTGATGGTCTAACATGTGGTTCAACCTTTCATTCTTCTCCAGTTCAGCCTTGTTTGACTCAAGAACCCTAGATTTCCTTGTTGTTTCCTTCTTGAATCCATTAGCATTTGATTTAGATGCCATAATCATAGTTTGTTCAAAATTTTGACTCATATTTTCAAGAAATTGAAGAACTGAGAGGAAATAGAATGATTAAATTTCATAGAACAATAGAAAGAGAGATGAAGTTTGTTCTTACTTGTAACAAGGACCGGTTAAAAAGATGATTTGACATAGGAATTATCAGTCTTATTTCACGTGCAACAATGGAGAGAGAAAATAGATTTATATCCTTACATGCTTCTCTTGAATCACTGCTATAAATTCTCACATATGCAAATACTAAGAGCACTCCTCAACTTTTCAAACTGAGTTGTATCTAAGGCTTTAGTGAATATGTCAGCTAATTGATTTTCAATTGCTATATGCTCAAGGCTTATAATTTTATCTCCCACAAGTTCCATGACAAAATGATGGTGAATGTCAATGTGCTTGGTTCTACTGTATTGGACATGATTCTTAGAAATATTAATAGCACTCAAGTTGTCATAGTACAATGCAATGCATCTTGTTCGACATTGTACTCTTTCAACATATGTTTCATTCAAAGCAATTGGCTGCAACTACTTCCTGAAACAATGTACTCAACTTTTGTAGTAGATAATAAGACACAAATCTGCATCTTGATGAACCATGAGATTAAATTGTTGCCAAGAAAGAAACATCCACCAGATGTTCTCTTTCTATCATCAACACTCCCATCCTAATTTGCATCACAATACCCTACCAGTATTGAATTGGTATCATGAGAATATTGAATACCATAGTCACAAGTTCCACTTATGTACTTCATGATTCTCTTCACTTGATTTAGATGATTGGCCTTGTTTTTAACTTGGTATCTTGCACATACTCCTACATAAAAAGTAATGTCGTGTCTACTTGTTGTGATATAAAGTAGACTTCCTATCATATTTTTGTAGAGATTTTGATCTACATAAATTCCATTTTCATCTGTTGATAACTTCACATGAGTTGCAGTTGGAGTTCTCTTATGTATAGCCTTGTGAAGACCAAATTTATTCACTATACTCTTTACATACTTGCTTTGAGATATAAAAATGTTGTCTTCCATTTGCTTTACTTGAATATCAAGAAAGTAAGTGAGTTCTCCTACAAGACTCATCTCAAACTCATACTACATTTGTTGAACAAAATGTTCCACCATCTTATTTGACGTCCCACCATCTTATTTGACGTCCCACTAAAGACTATGCCATCAACATAAATATGGGGTATCATTAGCTTCCTCCATCATTCTTCACAAAAATAGTTTTATCTATTCCTCCTCTATTGTACCCATTATTGATCAGGAACTCAATTAACCTTTCATACCAAGCTGTTGGAGTTTGCTTTAATCCATAAAGAGTTTTTTTAGATTGCACACATGTTTTTGGAAAGCTAGGATCAATGAATCCCTTTGGTTGCTCTACATAGAATTTTCATTAATATATCCATTCATAAAGGCACTTTTAACATCCATTTGATATAATCTGAATTTGATCATGCAGGAAATTCCAAGTAATAATCTAATGGACTCAAGTATACCAACTGGAGAAAAGGTCTCATCAAGATCTATCCTTCTATTTCAGTGTACCCTTGAGTAACTAAATGTGCATTTTTCCTTATCACATTACCACTTTCATCAGATTTGTTCTTGAAAATCCATTTGGTACCGATGACATTCACATCTTCAAGTCTAGGAACTATTTCTCAAACTTTGTTCCTTTTGAAAGGGCGGAGTTCTTCTTACATAACATTGATCCATAATTCATCATTCAAAGCTTCCTTGGGGTTCTTAGGTCCAGTCTTTGAAAAAAACGTATTGGCAATCATCTCCCTGGATCTGGTGGTCACTCATTCATTCAAATTTCCTATGACATTCTCAATGGGGTGATCCTTCTGAATTTTGATTGATGGTCCGTTGTTGATTTGTGGACTTTTAGAAATCATGATTTTAGGCTCAATTCCAGACACCTTAGATAGGAAATCTATTGGGAGATTTGTTTGTTGAGGAGAAACATCATCTTCATCTTCATCTTATTTCTTATCTTTAGAAGTATCATCAATGACAAAATTGATTGATTCCATCATAGTCTTGGTACATTTGTTATATACTTTTTATGCCTTGCTATTAATGGAATATCCTAGGAAAATTCTTTCATCAATCTTGGGATCCATCTTTTTTCTTAACTCACAATCTTCCAGGATATAACACTTGCTACCAAATACATGAAAATGTTTGACATTTGATTTTCTCCCTTTCCATAACTCATACTAATTTGCTTTAGTTCTAGATCTTATGGTGATACGATTGTGAATGTGATAAGATGTGTTCATTGCTTTATCCCAAAAATAATAAGGTAGGTTCTTAACATGCAACATTACCCTAGCTAACGCTTGTAAGGTTTTATTCTTTCTGTCAACAACTCCATTATCCTTATGAGTGATAGGTGCTGATAATTCATGATAATTCCCTTCATAGGATTTTTTATAGAGAATTTAGAGTTTTTAAACTCTTTGCCATGGTAACTTCTTATTCTCACTATCCCATTCCCTTTTTCTCTTTGGAGTCGTTGACATAACTCTTTAAATACATAAAAAATGTCAAATTTTTCTTTAATAAATTTGACCCAAGTGTATCTTGAAAAATCATCAACACACACCAAGACATATCTTTTTCCACCCAGTTTTTCTACTTGCATAGGTCCCGTCAGATCCATATGAAGTAATTCTATAATTTTTGAGGTGGTAAGATGCTAGAGCTTCTTGTGGGACATCTTGTTTTGTTGCCTATTTGACACTCTCAACAAATTTGTCCTTCTTAAGTCTTGAGCTTTGGAAATCCCTTGATAACATATTCATATATGATTTTTCTCATACTCTTGAGGTTGAGATGATCAAGTTTTTGTGCCATAGCTTGGTCTCATCTACCTTGGATATCAAACACGTAAATGTGTGACTTTTGTTTTGAGATACCCACAAATAACAACTATCTTTGGATCTTGATCCTTTCATTAATACTTCTTGATCTTTAGTGGAAACAATGGATTCTAATTTGTTGAAGCTCACATTTAGACCTTGATCACATAGTTGACTTATACCGATCAAGTTTACAGTTAATCCTTCTACCATCAGCACATCATCAAGGCTAGGGAGACCTGGATATACCAGTTTGCCTATACACTTGATTTTTTCTCTTGCTCAATCACCAAAGGTAACATAACTATTAGAGTATGATCTTAACTCTTCTAGATATTTCTTTTCTCTAAAAATGTGTATGGAATATCCACTATCAAAGTACCAATCTTCTCTTGAGGAAACTCTAAGATAAGTGTGAGTTATGAGACAAGTGGTTGATTCTTTGGGTTTCCACACTTTCCTTACTTGAGTTTTCTTTCCTTTATTTCTGTTGAACCTTGGTTGATTATATGGACGAGGATAACCATGCAGTCTATAATAATAGGGATTTATATGACCATATCTTATACAGTAGTGAGATCTCCAAGAAGGGTTCTTATTTTTTTTGTACCAAGGATACATATGTTGCGCAAGATGTTGAGACATGTGGTCCAACATCAGAACCTTAGTTTCTTCTTAGGGGGACAATATTCTTAGTGGTAACTTCTACTTCTTTGCTCATGGAATTATAGTCCAATCCTATTCCCTTCACATCATTAGACATCTTCCCAACTTCCACAATTTCATCAAGATCCTTAGAACCATTGTTCAACATACATATGGAATTTGTCATATTATCAAGTTTGGAGTTTAACAAGGTGACTTCCTCTTCTAGACCTGCAATGGTTGATCAAAGTTTCTCTTTTTCAAGAAGTAAACCATTTATAGTTTTCTTTTGTTTCTCTACTACCATGCATGCATCCTTCCACTAAATTTACAATAGTTTGTATGTTTTAACTAAATCTTCATCAATGATTTCTTCTTCACTAGGCTCACTACTAGATTCATATTTTCCAGTAAGAGCCATCACCTTGTTAGCTATTTTTTCTTCACTCTCATCATCATAATCAGACCAAGTGATTGATATACCTTTTTTATGTTTATTTAAAAAGGTAGAACATTTAGCTTTAATCTTACCAAAACCCCACATTCATGAAATTAAATCCATTTTCCTTTGATATGTTTGTCTTCATCTTTTCTCTTGCGTTGGGAGACCAATGTTCTTTAAGTTGTCTAGCATTTTGTCTTAAACATTTATCCTTCATCTTCTGTTCAGTCTCTTCAAAGCTTTGTTAAACTTTCTATCAATAAGAGCTATAACATCTGAAAGAATTTCTTCACTATCACATTGATATTCATCCTCTTCAGTGTTGTATACAAAGGAAATAATTTTGTTTTTCTTTTCATTTCTATCATTTATGTCCATATCAAAGGTTTGCAAATATCCAATGAGTTTATCCATTTTGATGGTGTTAATGTCTTAGGCTTCTTCAATAGTTGTAACCTTCATATCGACCCTTTTAGGCAAGGATCTTAATTAAAGGTGAGAAACATATACACAAGAAGGGGGATTGAATTGTGTATATGAAAGTTTACTTGTTTTTCTTAAACCTATTTCAGAACCTAAGATGTCAAGCTCAAATTCTGATCCAAATAAGAGGTTGAATCAGATCAGAGTATGACTTTAGAGTTTGTTGCACAACGGAATGTAAAATCAGAAGTAAATAAAGAGACACATGATATATCCTATTTTCTCCCAATCTGAGAGTAGTCCAGTCTCCATGACAACACAAGAGATTTTCACTATAATCAAGAGATTACAATTTGATCAACCAAACTAGAAAGAGATGTATGCTCAAGCCCTCAACTAAGAGACTTCCTTGCCTAAACAACCTTTTCAGGACTTCCCGATCAATCTTACTAAAAGAGACTTCTTGCTCAATTATACCAGATTGAGACTTCCTGCTCTGCCCTCAAGCATGAGACTTCAATGCTCAATCACACTGATTGAGACTTCCTTTCTCTACCCTCAAGCATGAGACTTCAATGCTCAATCATCATAATGAGACTACTTTGAGCACAGAGGTTAGAGTATTCATATTCTCTTAACAAAAAAGTCTGGTATTAACCTTGTGTTTATATGTGTGCTTCTTAGTTAAGCAGATACACATAGGTTTTACACTCTTGAGCCGAATATAAATTGTTTGCTCCTAAGTTTAGAAGAATGAAATCTTTGTTCTTCTTCTCTTCTTGCACATATTTTCTTCTTTATTGTGCCTTTCTATTCTGTTGATCTTCTTGATCATATTCACATATTCTTTCTTCAAGTCATATGGAATATGTTTCACTCTACTCTCACACACTTAACCCTTTTGGTTATATTTCTTTTTATGTGTGTTTCTCTCACTTGTGTTTTCTGTGTACACAGTCTCTCTCTTAACCCATTTTTATGAGCTGGTATCACATTCTTGCAAACTCAGCCATATATTATTCAACCCCCATTCATTATCTCTCTCTCTCTATGATTATCTTCAATCTTCTTCTTATATAGATGTTGAGAATAGATCCGTTGAAGATTAAAACTACCCATGGTACAAGTAGGCATTGAAGGTATTTAGCTAGAGCATGTAAAGTGAACTATAAACTCAGCTAGCATAAAGACATTGAGAGGAGCAGAGTATAGTTCACAACAGTTGAAGAGATAAGATCCTAACAATGTTAATTTTTGCTTGATTAGACATAAAGTAGTGTATCGTTGTCACGAGATCTTCTTTAGGTAACTTCTGACTGGAGACTATTTTGTAGACATTTGTTAAATCTTAATTCGAGTCATTGTTATATTTATACTTAACTTCCTGAATCAGAAGCTTCTTATAGAATTAGTTAAAGCATGACCAGAAGTTAAAGTATCTCTTTAGAACGTAGTTAGAATGAGACTTCAGAGTCTTGAGTTCACAGGTTCTGAGCTTTTCTTTATCAGAGTCTTGATTAGAATTAATATGGATGAACACTTTCAGAGTCGTTGACTTGATATGGACAATGTTCCTTTGAAGTAGAATCTTCAGAACTGTTGATGAAGCTTGTTCAGAGGTTGTAGAGTCATTCCTTATGACAGAGTTCGCTTGCTTCAAATGACTCTAGTCTTCAGAACCTTGCTGAAGTTTGAATTTCAAGTAACCTTAAGTTCATCATCTGAAAGACTTGAGTTGACTCTTCAGAGTCTAAAGGCTTGGGTCTGATCCTTCAGATTCAAAATAAATTTGCTTCTCTTTAATGATTTCTAAGTGATTAACTTGATTTATATCAAGGTTAATATCTTTTGATCATGTACACTTGAATAACCATTAGTAAACCCTATTGCTCTTTAAATACTTTGTTATCATGAAAACCTTTTAAGAGTATGAACAAATATTGTTCCAACAATCTCCCCCTTTTTGATGATGACATACAAATGTATTTAAGAATAATGGTTGATGATTTAATTAACACAGTCTAACATCAGAGTTTGAGGTTTGTAAGCTCCCCTAAGTTAGACAGTCCATTAAGGTGAAGTTTGTAAGATCCCCCTAAATCTGATAGTTCATAAAGACGAGGTTTGTAAGCTCCCCTTAACGCCTTATCTATGTTAATTGAATCTTATAATTTTAATCAACAAACTGACTTTAAGTTTGAGGTTTGTAAACTCCCCCTTAATCTGACAGTTCATTAAGGTAAGTTTTATAAGTTGTCCCTAAGTCCTGTCATTGTTAATTAAATATATCATTTAAGCCTAGTAACATAAGTTACTCAAAAATAACTTAGTAATATATATATAATATATATATATATATATTATATATATATATATATATTATATATATATATATATATATATATATATAATATATATATATATATATAATATATATATATTAAGAAGGATTCTAGGTGATCCTAAGACCCATATCCATACAACCAAAGTCATCCGAGATAGAGACATTATTTATGGCATGAAAATTATATACCGTACCCCCAAATTTTACTCATACTTCCCAAATATTTGAACTTTTCAAAATCAATGAAATACTTCCCAAATATTTGAACTTTTCAAAACATCATTGATTTTACCGACAATAACAACGAAACATTATTTCATTAAGTATCACCAACTACATAGTATAATATATCGTACTTCTACAAATTTATTAGTTTTTAAATCTTTCTCAACAATTTCTATTATAACCTTTTTAGGTCTTTATCTATCTCAAATAATTTAATTATCCTATACTTAATCTACTCTCTTTACTTTATAATTTATTGGTTATTTATCCAGAGACACATGCAAACCAAGAATAGAGTAGAAGGACTGAGGAGGCTCAAGCAAAAGCTCCAAATGGAGATGAGTGGGATTCTTAAATAAGAAGAGTTGACGTGGTTCCAATGGTCTAGGGAAAAATGGCTCATGGATGGAGATCATAACAAAAAATATTAACATATTAAAATGGTGCAACGTAGAAGGAGGAATAAAATTGTAATGATAAAAAATGAAGAGGGGCAGTGGATTAATGAAGATAGACAAGTGAAACAACTGTTTGTCAACCATTACAAAGAATTGTTCGCATTGAATGATACTAGAAACATGTGGGAACAAAGTAATCTCACGTATACACAACTTGAGAATGATATCATGAGCAAGCTTGGAGAGGATGCGACTGATGATGAAGTTAAGCACACAATTTTCTGCATGAATCCGTGGAAAGCTCCTGAGCCAGATGGATTTCATGCAGGATAACAGAAATAATGGAACATAGTAGGTAGAAATGTTTGTGAGTTTGTCAAGAAAACTTGGCATTGCCCTAGTGATCTAGCCATGATAAATCAAATAGACATATGTCTTATACCAAAGGTCAACCAACCTGAATATGTCACTCAATTCAGACCAATATCTCTCAGCAATGTCCTCTATAAGATAGTGAGAAAAATCATAGTGGAAAGGCTCAAAAATGTTATTCCTATACTTGTGTCTCCGTTCCAATCCATATTTTTCTCAAGGCGAAGTATCCATGAGAATATAATTGTTGCTTAGAAAATTATGCATTGCATGAACAATTTGAAGGGGAAGAAAGGTTTCTTTGTGATCAAAGTGGATCTCTTGAAGGCTTACGATAAAATAAGTTGGGCTTTCATTTGGAGAACTCTTGTAGAAATAAATCTGCCTATGAAGATAATTGACATCATCATGCATGGAGAGACTAGTGTGGAAAATAATATCAAGTGGAATGGATCAACTTCAGAGTATTTTCGTCCAAGTAGAGGAATAAGGCAAGGAGATCCCGTGTCTTCCTACCTATTTTTCTTATGTTTGGACAAACTTCCGCACCTCATTTCGCAAGCTATGCAAGATAGAATTTGGAAAATTATTCGAGCAGGGAGGAGAGGACCTACGGTGTCACACCTAATGTTTGCTAATGATCTCCTTTTTGGTGAAGCAACCATGACTCAAATGAATTGTGTTATGAATATTATGAACAAATTCTGTAGCATGTCAGGCCAACAAATTAGTCAGGAGAAAACTTGGATATTCTACTCCAAGAATTTTGTTAGAAGCATGAGAGACAAACTTGGAATAATGTCGGGCTTTGGTGAAACCGCAGTGCTTGGTAAGTACTTGGGTGTTCCTCTAACTGGGAAAGCCCCTATTAAAGAGGAATACTGCTACATTATTGATTAAGTAAGTGCATCGTGGAAGGGGACTCAACTTGCATTTGTAGGAAGATTGATTCTTTCTAAGTGTGTCCTTGAAGCTATTCCAACATATCCAATGATGACATCTGTTATCCCTAAGTCTTGTATTGATGAACTTCATAAGATACATAGGAGATTTATTTGGGGTGACACAAATAGAAACAGGAAGCATCATGCCATTAAATGGGATGTAGTGACAAGCTCGAAGAATGTTGGTGGTTTAGGGTTGTGTAAGCTAGACATTATGAACAAGGCTTGCATCTCCAAGCTTGGGTGGAAACTCCAAAACAGAAGCGGGGAGCCATGAAACCTTTGGATTCAAACCTATGGAAGAATATTCTTAAGGCCTAGCCAGAAATAGATAGATACAACATGTGGAGTATTGGAAATGGAAAGAATGTGGATGCTTGGGGAGAAATATGGATAGCTCCAAACCTTCAAAGTGTTGACCTTCATATCGAGATTCCCATGCACATGCAAAATATCAAGTTTGTTGATATCAGAAATGATGAAACTGGTTGGAATTGGGAAGCACTTGAACATTGGCTGCCTCAGGAAATGATTCAACGGATGGCAACCATCATGCCTCCTTCAACTAATGCAGGTCCTTATATTAGAGTGGGTATTGGGCAAGATGGGAAATCTTTTAGTGTTGGAACCATGTATGGATTGCTGGATGATTATGGGGAAGGAACTAGCAGTGAAACTTGGAGAAATATTTGGAAAATCCAAGCAATAGAAAGAGTTAGACACTTTCTTTTGATTGTCCAACATGATCGATTGCTCACCAATAGTAGAAGACATAGAATGTGCCTTGGCAGTGCTATGTGTCCTTTTTGCAACAATGTTGAGGAAGATGCTCTTCATGTCCTGAGAGATAGCTCGCATGTAGCTGCGATATGGATGGCAACTGTTCATACTAACAATAGACTTAGTTTTTTTTCCAGGTAATTTGAAGGATTGAATATTTCATAATATGAATAAAAATTTGGGGTAGAATTATGAGAAAGATTGGATGGCGTTTTGGGAGATTGTGTGCCATGACATTTAGATGTGGCACAACAAAGAGACGCATGATGGAAGTTTCAATAGACCGCCATGGAAGTTCCAACAAGTTTCATGTGTATGCCATTCGCGCTTGCAGTGATCACACCAAAGAACTTTGTTTGACCTTCCTCCATCTTCAAGGTTCCTTGTAGCCATAGCCGAGCCTTCAGATTCAGAGTTTCGTGGTGTCTTGCCCATCATAATTCCTTGGTGTGCCTCCTCCCTTCTTATTTCTACAAAAGTTTCACGAAGAGTTGACAATGGTACTTTTCCTAAAACTCTACCTCTTACCTCATCAAGGTATTTATTGAACCCAACGAGAAACATGAATGCACGATCATTTTCTTGCCTCTTGAGAAACAAAACACTGTCTTATGTACACCTTAAATTGTCATCATAACATAGATCTAACTCTTGCCACAAGGTCACCAACTCATTGTAATAAGCAGTTACACTCCTGCCACCTTGTTTCACATGCCATAACTTTGATTTTAAACCAAAAATTTGGGAGGAGTTTTGAATATCAGAGTATGTTTCCTTAACAACTTCCCACACATCCTTTGCGGAAGGTAAAAACATGTAAGGATCACCTATTCTTGTTTCCATAGATCTTATCAGCCACACAATAATCAAGGAGTTTTTCGACTTCCATTGTTTGTAACAAGGGTTTCATGTTGTCGGTTCAGGTAATGCTCCTGGTAAGAAACCAAGGTTCCCTTTGCTATCCAATATCAACCAAATGGTTTAAGCCCATTCATTATAGTTACTCCCATTAATTTTAGGGATATTGACCTTGAGGGAGTATGAGGAACCCTCTTGATCATTACCACCTATGTTGGAATCACTGTCACAAAAAATAATGTTGTTCATGTTTCTATTGTTGTAGGAATTATTGCCAAAAATAATTTTGTTACTGTTTTCATTGTTGTCGTCATTACAGCCACTATTTATGACCACCGATGGTTCCTCTCGTACACCGTTTCCACGGCCACCGCTGTTTCCACGGCCGACGCCCGACTCAGGTTGGGCTTGTTCGTTGGATCCGGTGTAGGCCTATGATGGGGAATGCCACTTGTTGTTATTCGTCATAGGAGGATAAACTGGTATGTCAATCGGATCAGGTAAGAAAACGGGCCGAACAGAACCCTGAACCCCATTAGTTGTGGAAATCTTTACAATAACCCATAACTCAGTGCTCTGATACCATATTGGAAAAATTAGGTAAAAATCGTTAACCTGAAAAATACAGTGCGCGAAAAAAACAACCGGCGAAAGAAAATGACAGAAGAGTCGCCACCGTGCATTATTCATCCCAAAGGAGGGAAAGGAAACGCTCGAAGTAAACCTGAAAAAGGAAAGGACAAGACGGGGTCTCGCAACCAAATCTTGGGTTCGGGAGTCGGTTATGCGAAGGGAAGGTATTAGCACCCCTACGCATCCGTAGTACTCTACGGGATCCACTTTTGTAGTTCTTGTCTAAAGGGTGTGAGTTTATCTTGTGCTGTTTACAAAAAAAAAAAAGGTTAAATGAAAATGACTCGCACGGATGTCGCATCCACTGCATACGTATCTCATATGAATATGAGAATCAGAGTCTTCGTAGCTCGGCGTATTTTATTCCTCAACCTTAGGCTGATTTATATAGTGAATATACAATTATTAGACTTGATTGTCTCCTTAATGGAGAATAAAGAAAAATAAATATAGTATTAAAGGAAATAATAAAATCAGAAATAATATACTTTCCAACAACTGTTTAGTCTAAAAAAACAATGCATTGATACATTGAATAAAATATTAGAAGGATAAGGGAAAAGCTTAATTTTAAATAAAATTGTTCATTAGTTGAAAATTCATGTAATCTATTTACATTGTATCCATTTGTTTATATACCATTTGAATTAGACTCTCCTAAATAAGGTTAAAACCTTTATACAACTAAAGGTCCAATTCTAATTTTAAAATGTGTCAAAATTTTAAAGATACAATTATAATAACTAAAAAATAACACATAAAAAATATGATTATATATTAATAAAAATAAAATTTAATTATAATTATGTTGACTATCAATCTTATTTTTTCAATGTATTGAATTTTTATTATAATATTTTTTTAATTTATTTAATTTTTTTATAATATTTTTTACAATATCTTTTGTATATTAATATTAATGTTTAAAAAATTGGAGTTTCCAAAATTTTGGAGCCCTCCAAAATTTGAGACCATGTGTTGTAGAGCCAACTGCTCCTGCACAGGGTCGGGCCTGCCCTTATAATATATCAAGTATTCTTAGGTTAGTCGCATGCTATCGTTGGGTACAATATTGTCACATGAACTTCTTTAGTCAATTAAGATATGGTGAACATTGTCACATGAACTTCTTTGGTCAATTAAGATATGGTGAACGTTGTAGTTCACACTAACTTTCGGGGACTCCATTAATGAGCTTTTTGTCAAAAAATGAAAGCAGGAGCCAAGTCTTATTTCTTGGCCTCCGATACTATTTTGTACTGGGGGTCATTATCTCTCACAACTTTATTTTATTTGAATTGCAAGAGGCTCTCCCAGAAATAAAAAAACCTTCTGACACCACTTCTAAGCACATTTACCATCTCCACTCTCTTGAAACGCCCTTATATAAGGTCCAATCACGATTCCCATGTCCGACCTTCCTTCTTTAAAATGCGCTAATGGGGAGCTCCTTCCTAAATATGAGTTTTCCAGCGTTCATTCATTATTATGGGAACATTTTCCCATTGAGACAACATGCCACATGAGATGACGTAAGTCACATGAAAATCTTTTCTTCCTCATCTTCATAGGGTTTCTCTTCCTTGACGACCTTGTTTCTTTTGACCCTCCTCTTTGGGGAGAAATATGTTTGTCGACCTTATTTCTTTTTCCTTTTCCTTATTATGAGCCATAAATCTCGATAATTTCCTTGTAAAATTAAGTATTCAATGGAGTCTTTCAACTAAACTCATTCTTCCATGTTGAGGTGGTTACTTTTGTGGAAACAGAAGTATCTTGATTTGTCTAGTCTCTAACGTTCTTAGATTTTTTTTTGGAAACTCTACCTTTTATTTGAAGAAATTTTTATTGGTATATTCTTATAGGATACAATCTTTAGAGGTCTTTATAGGTGTGTAGTAGCGGTATCTAGATAAAGGCACTTTTATGTTCTCCATATCGGGTCACAAATCCTTCTTATTGTATTTATCCTTCTTCGTTTCTCCCTCAGGCCTTCTATCTCCCTCAAGTTTTGTCCTCCTTCCTATATTTCTCTACTTTCTTCAATCCTCTCCTTATTCTAGATATACTTCATTGATCTTTCTAGAAAGTCATTGAAACTCCTTAGCTCCTAAAATTTGATGGAATTGACCCTAAGGCTTTTAAACCAAGTCATTACCTCCTCTTTTAGAGTCAGGACAAATACCTTGCATTTATTTGACCTACTTGTATGCTGGAAGTTAGGGAGCATATTTATGAGTTTGATATGGCCATCATGCTCTATTATTCAATCATTAACCCATCCCTAAAGGTTCTTGGAGGTATCTGCAGACAAGGTAACCATTGACCCTCTATGTAATTTCAATCCTACTAGGGGCATCTTCCTCCCTCTGCCTATCTTTGAGAAGGACAATGGGGTTCAACCTTTGGGATGCCTTCCACGTCGATGATAATGATGATGAGATTTTAAGGGAAATCATGTTTGTGGTTCCATGGACCTAGGTATGGCCTTTATATTACTTCAAAATCTATGGTAAGTAGGAGATGTTGGCCAATCCTCACTAGTAAAAGAAATCATTATATCGTCTACGCAGATTGCACCCTGACATATCTTCTGGATCCTTGTGGGAGGCATATGGTGGATGAAACCGACCACCTCAAACACATTTAAGCCTTTCGTTCTACTTCTCCTTAACAAGTGATTATCTCTAGATGATGAGCAGCGACCTAAAACATGATGATGGGGTATTCCCGTTCTATGGTGCATTTGTAGAAAGTCATGGAAAATCCTCGACATGGAGAGGATCTCGAGGAGTTAGTGGAATTATAACTTTGGAATTATGAAGATTAAATTTGTTAGTCAGGGGATCTTTAGTAATTATAACGATTTCATTAGAAATCGATTAGCACGTTCTTCCGTGGTAGAAGTCTTTTCCTTCTTTCCATTGTTTACCATTATATCTTGTTAAGTGAGATTGTGGAAGCGTTAGAAGATGTTTCTCCCTGAAAACACCAAATGACTAGGATCAAAACTTTATGATTCACGTGTTAGAGGTGAATTGAGAACTAGTGATGGTCTCTAACAAGAACTTATACCCTGGCCTGTCGGGGGCTACCTGCAAGTACTCAGATACTAGCCCGTGACAATCGTAATTGTGCAGCTTTTAGGTTAGAATTATGTCTATTGGAAATTAATGTGTAGTTTGTCTTTTATAAGTGAAGTTCTAGAATTTTCAAAGACATAGAACCTTTTGTTTGTTATAGGAATGAAAACATAACCGTATCTGTGCGTATCCCACCTGAACCCACCCCAAATTTGACGGATAAAATCTGCTTTGACTAGTTTGGATTCAATTCAGGTTTTGAATTTTCTCTGATTATAAAATATGTGGCCATGTCAGGTAATGGGGACACCAATACCCACCACAAATCTGCCCTAATTATTTTATTAAGTATTTTATTATATATTTTGATAATTTAGAATATTATATCTTTGTCAATGTTTTAATATTGTGATTTGTATTTATTATTTAAACTATTTGAAATGTATATATGAATTTTTTTTAGATTGTTTTATTTTATTATTTGTAATGTAATTTTATTTTGAAAAAATAAATATTTTTATTTAAAAAAATTAATTTTACTAAATAGATGGTGGCATGGCGAGGATACCCGAACTTGTTTGGGATAAGTTTGAGTTTTATTTCCCCAGCTCTGTTTGAGATCGTGACGGTGAACGAGGATTGTTTGAGAATTCAGATTGGAATTTAAGGGAGGTAAAAATCGTCCCCTACTCGTCCCGTTGCCATACATAGTTATAATTGTCTGTGAACTAAAATGTCAAAAGATCCTTGAAAGTTCAATATGACGGTCTCGAAGATTATGACAACTATGAACATGTGTACATACCTCCAGGATAGCTCTATCTTAAAGTTTCGTGGTGCCAAAACCTTTTTTTTATGTGGTACTTGGTCAAGAGGGATTACGTCAGCAATGCGGTGTCATTGAACCTTGTTTGATATGACGGTCCATGAAAATTTAATCGATCTTGATTGACACGATATTAAGGCGAGACCTCCATAAATATCAGATATTTTAAACCATTCCCAAAATGTAGATCTTTTAGAATATCTTCTAGAGATTCATTTATCAGGTCCTCGGTTAGATGTATCTAGCGCGGTGATAGAGCAAAATAATTAATACGATAGGCCTTGATCGGAAGAGACTCAAAAGTTTAATAAACTTTTATTATAATAAAAAGTTATCGTATTTGAAATAAAGCTCGCATGTCATCATTTTAAGGGTTAAATATGTTTTTCGTCGGTATAAATAATCCAAAATCTAATTTTAGTCCTTAAAAAAATTTCACTCTTAAAATTTTCCGTACACAATTTTGATTCCGGTCATTTATTTGGTCTAACGGAAGCTGACTTGAACATTTGAGGGGAAAAAAAAACGAATCAGATCGCTGGGTTATAAACCCTCCTAAATTTGAGGATGCTTTTCTTAAAAATTATTTACATGAAATAAGACACATTATGAGCAAATGCAACTACCAAAAAATTCTCCAGCTGAGAAAGTTGAATCTTGATATATCTTTGGCAGTTCAGCAAAGCTCCTCAAGGTTCTCTTAGAAAAGTTGCGGCTGAGAAGCAAGTTCAGAAGGACGACATAATTTTCGTCCACAATGACCAAAAGCTTGGTTGAGCCTAGGTGAGTTGCAATCCACATTCTCTCTATTAGAATTAGTTGAATATTGTTTAAGGTAGTTACACGTTAGTTATGATTAGTTGGCATAATTAAAACCATCATATAAAATATACTTGTAACTTATTGTAATCAAGTTTTTCATTATGAACAAGCATGGAATTGTCCCTACTTAAATCTCCGTATTGAAGGGCCACTCCAGTATCAACTATCCTTATACACACTAAAATAAGAGTACCTGCAGGTGATAGAATCAAATGAACTGCATTGTATAGTTAATGTACTTCATTTATAGCTCTAAGTGGGAAGAACACAATGCATATGACAGGCAAAAGTGAAACAAACTCAAATTTAGATACACAATACATTTGTATTTAAGAGATTAATACAATATATGACATTTCAATGAGAGCCTAACATGTAACTAGAATAAAGTATGCTCTTAACATACATAATTTTCCATACCCTTTTTGATTTTTTCCCCTCTCATAATATGATAAAAAAAAATCAAAAAGAATTTCTTTATACATAAAATAACACTAAAATTACCCCAATTAGGGCTTGCATGCATGCAACACTAAATATACCCTAGAGGTTGCTCCAAGCCACATTTGGTTACCCAATGTTGATAGCAATAAGGACTATAGTACAAAAATCCAAGTCTTTGCTTGGGCAACAAGTTACTTTCAAAACTATTACTAATTTCACCTTCCTTGAAAATTGTCTATCTGAGAAAACACAAGAGAACCGGAATTTATTCTATTATGCTCATTCCTTGTGACACCATGTGAGTTATCATTATTTATGTCACTTTCATTTGCATTTTGAAAAGCTTTTGAGATTGTATTATCAACATGTGGTGAAGCTATCTGTATTTGATAAGCATGTTCTAAATTCCACAACACATCACCCATACTAGGCCTATCAACGCTACGTTCCGATAAACATTTCACACCAAGCTGCACAAAAACCTTGTATGATTCAGGATTTATAGTATTAGCAATGCGCGGATCGACCGCCTTATGAAGCATGCCGCTTTTATGTTGTTTCACTACCCAATCAGCCAGATTAGCTTGTTCCAATGGTAATGTTGAACAAATAACTGGCCTAGCGCACAATACCTCGAAGAGTACTACGCCAAATGAGTATATATCGGATTTTTGAGTCAGTTGTTGGCTTTTGAAATACTCGGGATCAAGGTATCCAAAACTACCCTTAACAGCGGTGCTTATTTGAGCTTTGTCGTGGATTGTTTTAGACAAACCAAAATCAGCAACCTTGGCTACATAATTCTCATCCAAGAGGATATTCGTTGTCTTCACGTCACGGTGTATGATACTTTGAGATGCACCTGGATTAGAAATAGAAAAGTTGGTTAGAGTTTGTTGAT
The DNA here is from genome assembly GCF_024323335.1 of Lathyrus oleraceus. NCBI lineage: Eukaryota > Viridiplantae > Streptophyta > Magnoliopsida > Fabales > Fabaceae > Lathyrus > Lathyrus oleraceus. The sequence continues at coordinate 106,460,296 of NC_066582.1, forward strand.
GTATTTGTTTTCAATCAATTAATATGAAATGTAATCTGTAACTATACCTGTATGGAGATAATGCAAACCGCGAGCAGCGCCAATGCATATCTCAAGCCTTTTTTCCCATGACAAAGGAGAAATGTTGGAGCCATAGAGGTGCGAACGAAAAGGGCCATTAGAGACGTAATCGTATACAAGAACCATCTCTGAGTTCTCATCGCAGAAACCTACTAACGAAACTAAGTGGCGATGGCGCAGCTTTGAAAGCATGTTAAGTTCTGTTATAAACTCATTCATCCCTTGTCCTGAACTACCGCTTCCTCTTTTTATAGCAACACGTCTTCCATCGTCCATTGTTCCGAGGTACACTTTACCAAAGCCTCCAACACCAAGAACTTTCTTTTCATCGAAATTGCCCGTTGCTCGTTGCAATTCGATGAAATGGAAGAACCTTTTGGACCCTCTTCTTGGAGAGTGATGAATAGAATGACCACCACCATGCTTGCTCTTAGGTGAATCATATTTGTTTGAATATATGCTGCAACTGATGTTACATTTTGAATGAAGAGGTAAGAGCCATGAAAAGAAATTTTTTCTTTCTTCCAAACATAAAGGACTCCTTAACCACTTAACATACATCACTCCTAATAACAACAATGATATCACAGCAAAAGAAAAGCCAATAATAGCAACAAGTTTCATTAGCTTGGTTGTTAAACTCGGTCCTTTGTATTCACCATCAACGGAGAAAAAACCATCCAAACTATCAGCACTATTGCTCATTTTCATCACCTCAAATCCATTCAAAATTGCATTGGATATGTCTTGTTTATGATTCGTCGGTCCTACCTGAATCACAATAGTACCATTTGTGATATTAGATGAACCAATCACAAAGTCCATGTAATAAGCTGTTGATAGAGCTTTGGTTTCATACGAAAGGTCCAAAGCTGACACACACTCAATCCCATTCAAGTACACATTGAAATACAACTCATCAAGTCTTCTGCTAACGATGTCGCAGAAATGCATTCTTATCAAATAAGAGTATCTTTCTTCCACATTCACCATCCAACTAAGATTGAAATTTGGTTGCATAACTCTAGGATCCTCCATTTTTACACAAGTTGCATAAATCGAATTCGGAGCAATCAAGGGTGTAACAATAAAATCACTGGTTTGTGAATACTTTATTCTTTTGTCCGGGACAGAAACACTCACAGAGCCTTGTGGAAAAATGTTGTATGGAACATCAGACTCCCATGTTCTTGACAAGGTGTCATTACCGGGAGTTATCATCGGGCCACCAACATTTATTCGATAAGAAACTTGCAAAGCTGAATTCATCAAACCATCGAACTTCTTAAGCGGCGGAGTAACTTGAATTGCTGAATCCCATACAAGTATATCCGGAGCTGAAACAATTTCAATTGCATTGATAAACGCAAACGAATTTTTCTTTGGCTTGAACTTGAGAGAAAATCTATGGTATGAAACATTAACAAGATATTCCTTGAAAACAAGTGAATCATTATTACTTTGAGAGAATTCATGCAAGAGTACAAAGTGATCGGTATGAACCGAGAAAACCGAACTAGATAGATTGTATGTAGGGTTAGGAAGAGGAAAAAAGTAAAGGCGAATCCAAAGTCTACCCATTTGGGAGATGTAAAAAGTGTATGTAGTATCTTCTGTGAAAACCCTAGCAGTTTCATATAAAGGTAGTGCCGATGAATGAGAGAGATTCATTAGATTTAATGAATCAACTGAAATTTGAATATCTTCCGTTGTTGAAAGAAAAGAAGTGGTTTCGCGATCAGATTTAAAGATTCTACCGTCTTGTAGTTGAGTTTTAAAGGAGGAGCCACAATCGATAAGATAATTAACCGAAGGCGTGAAAGAATAATCAGAATAAGAATCAGTAATGGAATTGTAAACACACGTGGATGGAATAAAGAAGAGATGAAGAAGAAGGAGAATAAAGAGGGGGGAAAAATTATATGAATGTTTCATATTAGCCTCTTTATTCTCTTCTTCCATGTTAGGTTAAAATGATTCAATAATAAGGTAGCAACATTATATGAAGATGGAGACATGTAACAATGAATATTATAAAAGGGTTATAAGAAGTTATAATGTATGAAACTAAAAAACAGAAGAGAGATGTTGTTGTAAGTGGGAATAATAGCAAGAGTTGTTATTGTTTGTTGATGAGAAACAAAGAGAATTGGTAGAATCTGAATGTTTATTTAGATCGAGATGTGCGTTATACCTTCCAATGTTACTAAGGATGTTTGTGTTTTGATTATGGAACGTAACAGAAAACCAGATGCGGTTTGGAAAAAATATTAAGGTGATGCAAATGCAACATAACATAGTTTCATACGTGTTGTAGTTTTTCTAAATTTGGTAAATATTAGCCACACCAACCAAATTTACGTCTTTTAGTTCAACTTATAACCTTGCTTTTCCTGCACACACTACTTAAAACCTAGTAATTGCCAACATGTCTAACGCCTTTGTTGACCATGGTTCTTTGTCCATGCTTTCAATAGTCAGATCGAACACTCACTATCATCGTTTTCCATTTCAATTTGTTCTTCTCTCGATCCAAGCGGTTTAAAAAGCATCCATGAAATTATATGGAAAAGATTTAACACTAGCTTTAACACCTACACGGTATTACAATACATAAAATTTACTAGTTCTTTTTAATTTTTATAATTTATCTTACTTTGATTTTCGTGCAAGAACACGTTGTTTTGTTGTTACATATGAGGTAGAATACGGTATAAGGAAAAAACAATGTCAAAATATCACATCTCAAATTTTATATATATATATATATATATATATATATATATATATATATATATATATATATATATATATATATATATATATATATATATATATATATATATTAAAAAATATTAAAAAGTTGATCAACCCCCTAATAAATTAGGAAATTTTTTAAGTGATTGATTAAATATTTATAAATATTTTTTTTATGTCGTTATCGTCCCCCTTCCTCTAGGAGGAAGTCTCCTTTTAGATTTCTTCAACCATCAATGACCCTTAAAAGGGTGCTTCTTCATATTCCTTATTAAGGGAATTTGAAATAACGTCGATCGTCTTCCATAATCATCACATAACGTCTTTTCCCCTCAACTTATGTAACCCTCTGCTATTATAGAAACCTTTCATAATCGTCCATTGAAACTGTTCATATGGTTCCCTAGCATCAACGTCGGATCCGATTTGTTTCTTTAGTGATAGCACGAGATCGGCTCTGACATGCTTATTGAACCCTATCCGAATTCTGATTTGTGCAAGGCTGTAGATGCCCGACCTTCTTGTCTCTCCGTACTCGGTTCTCAAAAGCTCGACCTCAAGGAATTCATGGATGTACACAAGCCCCCGATCATAAGGTCCTATTTGGATTGAACTGTTCGGTCAAGATAATCTCGGAATTCCCTATTCCCTAGAACGACCTCCTACTCGTCAAATCACTAAGGTGTTTGTCATCCTAATGATGACAAATATTTCTCTTTCCTCATCATGATGGTTTTCATGGGTAGTTTAACTTGTCATAATTAGTCATTTTTTATATGTATTATTAACCGTTACAAACTTGTTATTAAAAGAGTTTTGTTTCTTCATTTTGTTTGTTTACTAAAACTAGTATTTACGAACAAATTTCTTCTTCATCCCTTACTCGATTCATCTGCTATCTCAAGCTTCAGGTATTGTTTTCTTTTTCCTTTTTCTCTCTTTTTGTTCCTTCACTATGTCCTCAATGCAAAGCTATAGTTACTCGAAAGCATGTTCGATTTCCTTAACTACTAGTGATTGAAATAGGACTTTGAATGCTTGCATGCGAGAGTGTGAGTGTTATTTGAGTCGAATGGATTTTGATCGGATTATTAGAGAAAATTATGGGGAAATCCTTTCACCTATTAGTAACATTGACTCGGAGTCTTCGTCCTCGAGTTTTTTGGACACTCAAATGGAGGCTACAAGATCCTTGAAAGATAAAGAAGTTCTAGGTTACAACCATAACATCATTGACAAAATCTACATCTCGAAGCTTCATTCTAATACCCTAGTCTCTTCAACCGGAAATGAAGAAGATGTTATACTAGCCCCTTGTGTAGATGGTGAGAGTGTCTGCCTTACTTGACCCAAAGGAGTGTCTAATGAATACTTCTATTTCTATTTATGAGTGACTAAGGACTTTAAAATCAGCATCTCGTTTATCGATTTTGAGTCTGATCTCCTCAAAACCCTAAATATAACAGTTGACACTAAAGATGGTATTACATGCAAGTATACATGGTCTTTAATTGCAGCAAGTGATGTATTTAGTAAGGATGTCGAACCCACAGGGAGTGGTATAATTTAACTTGATTTACTTATGATTTTATGAATTAGCATGACTAAGGGTAACAATAATAATAATTAGGATATGGTTCTTTCACACAAGTTGAGAATAACACACTTCACAAGATAAGTTAGAAAGATATAAAGAAGTGTTGAACAATGATCCACTTATTACGTATGAATCTAACAAGAATAATAATGTGTCGTGACAGATGAGGATATAATGCAATCTAAGTATGTATTCCTACAACATTGAATCATATGCATGAAATGAAGGAGAATAGCGATCTAAAACGCAGCGGAATTTTAAAATTTTTCTCCTTTAATGATCCTTACGAATGGGCATGATCAGTGATAGAATCGTTACCTCTTGTGGCGATCACGAACGTTGAACGATGACAACACCTCTACTCAGTCCACACGAACGGATTCCTTCAATCTCAGTGCTAGCTGCTATGAATGAAGGCTTTGATTGATAGAGAGAGAAATGGAATGCAAGAGTGACAATGCTTCTACCCAAGGGTTCTATTTATAGAACCACTTGTGTGGGCTTCAAGCTAAAAAGACCACTTAAGTGTATTTTGGCTCATATCTTATAATATGCCCTAAATCACTTAAGCGTGTGGTACCTTACCATATTTCGTATTCCATTTAAGTGCATCGTACCTTACGGTGTTCCTTAGTTACTCTATCTCTCATCAATCTGTCCTTTGTGTGTGACCCTGTAGGTTTTCGCGACGTTGGCAATTATATTAAATCACGCATTTAACATAATAAACAGTGAGCGGTATCTAGCAACACATCACTGCTACCCAAGACACGAAAATGTCATCTGATCTGACAAATCCTTCTGTGATAATAATTATGTGTATAATTACCCTTTTGCCCTTATGTCTATATTGAACATAAGGCATAGACCGTGTCATCCTTGTCCAGTTCAATATTGGGCCCATAGATATTTATCCTGTTATGCAGGATGGGCAACTTCCATCTAGGTCACTCATGTCCCTTAGCATGCTTTGTAGAGTACCCATCAACTGTCTTTATGGTTATCCAGTTACGGACAACGTTGGATCAACAATAAAGCACTCGACTCTATATCTAGGGTCCATAGTGGTTTCAGGTCGAAGAGTGATATACACCATTATCACCATGAGAATAACTTATGACACTTTGCATAACATTCTATATAGTATTCTCATAGCGGGTCAATCCAGTATAAATATTACTCTTAATATTCATACCTATGTTTGAGACTTGATAACTCCTTATCCATGACCCATGAGATGTGATCATCAGTCTATAAACGTAATAGTCTCCATGCTTTAATGTTATCCCATTTCACAATAAAGCTCGACTACAGATACTTTAAGAATAATGTCCTTATGTTTAATGTGCTCTCATGATTAAGTCACACTTGATGCATTAAACAGACTATCTATTCTTGGGACTTTATTAATCAAACATAATAAAGAAAAAGCCTTTTATTATTAATAAATAATTCGATACAAGTACCAAAAGTATTGGCCTCTAGGGCTTACACCAACAATCTCCCACTAGCACTAGAGCCAATCAGGCATACCCCTAATGCCCATAGATCTAGTATGTCCATCATGCTTCTGCTGCGCAAGAGGCTTTGTCAGTGGGTCAACAATATTGTCAAGTGTAGGTACTCTACATATTTTCACATCTCCTCTATCTATTATCTCTCGAATGAGGTGATAACGCCTAAGTATGTGTTTCGACCGTTGGTGAGATCTAGGCTCCTTAGCTTGTGCGATAGCACCATTGTTATCACAATAGAGACCAATGGGATCCACAATGCTAGGAACTATGTCAAGTTCACTAATGAACTTTTTGATCCAAACAACTTCCTTTGTTGCACTTGAGGCAGCAATATACCCGGCCTCGGTTGTAGAATCAGCAACTCTATCTTGCTTTGAACTTTTCCAGCTCACAGCACCACCGTTTAAGCAAAACACGTAACCAAATTGTGATCTAAAGTCATCCTTATCTGTCTGGAAGCTAGCATCGGTGTATCCAAATACAACCAACTCTTCCTGACCTCCATATATCAAGAATGAGTCCTTAGTCCTTCTCAAGTACTTAAGGATATTCTTGACAGCTACCCAATGGGCATCACCAGGATCAGATTGGTACCTACTCGTTGCACTTAAAGCATACGAGACATCCGGTCGAGTACATAACATGGCATACATAATAGATCCTATTGCAGATGCATATGGAATCTTATTCATGCGATCCCTTTCTTCCTTAGTTGAAGGGGATTGTGTTTTTGATAGACACATGCCATGTTGCATAGGTATGAATCTTTTCTTGGAATCATGCATGTTAAAGCGTCTCAGCACTTTGTCAATCTACGTACTCTGACTTAGGCCAAACAGTTTTTGTGATCTATCTCTATAGATTCTGATTCCTAATATATAGGCTGCTTCACTTAGGTCCTTCATAGAAAAGCATTTCCCCAACCAAGACTTTACTTGTTGCAGGGTAGGGACATCGTTTCCAATGAGTAATATGTCATCTACATATAATACCAGGACCACGATCATGCTCCCACTAACCTTCTTGTAGACACAAGGCTCATCTTCGTTCATGATGAATCCATATTGTTTTACTGTTTCATCAAAACGAAGATTCCAGCTTCTGGAAGCTTGCTTCAATCCATAGATTGACCTTTGTAACTTACATATTTTTTGGGCTTCTCCTGGTATGTCAAATCCTTCAGGTTGTGTCATGTACACATCCTCAAGAAGATTCCCATTAAGGAAAGCAGTTTTGACATCCATCTGCCATATTTCATAATCATGATATGCAGCGATAGCAAGTAAAATCCGAACAGATTTAAGCATTGTAACTGGTGAAAAGGTTTCATCATAGTCAACCCCATGAATTTGTTTATATCCTTTTACAACCAGTCTTGCCTTATAGGTATGTACTTTACCATCCATGTCAGTCTTCTTTTTGAAGACCCACTTGCATCCTATAGGGTTAACTCCTACAGGAGGCTCTACCAAGGTCCAAACTTGGTTTGTGTACATGGAATCCATTTCAGATTTCATGGCTTCTAGCCACTTCTCAGACTCGGGACCAGTTATGGTCTCTTGGTAGGTCACAGGCTCATCTTGATCCATGAGTAATACATCACCTTGATCTGTTATGAGATATCCATATCTCTCAGGTAGGTGACGTATCCTGCTTGACCTACGCTGGTCTTGTTCTACTTGAGCAGGTTGCTCTTCCACAACTACTTGTGTTTCCTGCTCTAATTCCTCCATAGGTGTATCGATTCTTTGTGATTCTTGAATTTCTTCAAGCTCTACTTTCCTCCCACTGATTCCTTTGGAAATAAAATCCTTTTCTAGGAAAACTCCTGTTCGAGCGACAAACACTTTGCCCTTTGAAGGATTGTAGAAGTAATACCCTCTTGTTTCTTTAGGATACCCCACAAATAAGCATTTGTCAGATTTGGGCTCAAGCTTAGTTGAAATTTGTCGTTTCACATAAACTTCGCAACCCCAAATCTTCATGTAAGATATATGTGGTTTCTTACCACTCCATATCTCATATGGTGTCTTCTTAACCTTTTTGGATGGAACACGATTAAGTGTGTAAGCTGCTATCAATAGTGCATGTCCCCAAAAGGAGTTTGGAAGATCGGCGTGACTCATCATGGATCGGACCATGTCTAACAGGGTTCGATTTCTTCTCTCAGATACACCATTCCATTGGGGTGTTCCAGGAGGAGTAAGTAGGGATAGGATCCCACACTCTTTCAGATGGTCATCAAACTCTCGGCTTAAATATTCACCACCTCAATCTGATCGAAGAGTTTTAATATTCTTACCTAGTTGGTTTTGTACTTCATTCTTGAATTCCTTGAACTTTTCAAAGGACTCTGATTTGTGTTTCATTAAATACACATAACCATATCTACTGAAATCATCAGTAAATGTGATGAAGTACTGAAAACCTCCTCTAGCTGGCATGTTCAGTGGTCCACATAAATCAGTATGTATGAGGGCCAAAAGATCATTAGCTCTTTCACCTTTTCTTGTGAATGGAGATTTTGTCATCTTCTAAGTACTTTGGGCAGTTTCTCTTCCAGTGTCCGGTCTTACCGCAATGGAAGCAGGTGCATGCCTTTGCTATGCCTCCACTAGGCTTCAAATCAGCAATAGTGGGTTTGGGTTTGGCAACTTCCTTGCCCTTCCCTTTATCACCCTGCTTGGTGGGCCTTTTGTTCTGTCTCTTTCCATTTCTGATCATCATAATGGACTTCCCCTTTTGTCTTCAGATTCTGCTCAGTAGTTCTTAACATGGCTAGCAGTTCATGAAGAGATTTGTCCATATCATTCATATTGAAATTTAGGACAAGTTGACTAAATCCATCTGGCAACGATTGCAAGATCAAATCAGTCGTAAGTTCCTTTCCGAGGGGAAAACCCAATCTCTCAAGGTTTTCCACATACCCAATCATCTTGAGCACATGGGGACCTACAGGGGCTCCCTCAGCTAACTTGCCTTGAAAAAGGGCTTTTTGAAACTTCAAACCTCTCATGCCTTGCTTGCTCTTGATAGAGCATCTTCAGGTGTTCGATCATATCTAACGCTGTCATGTTCTCATTTTGCTTTTGCAACTCTGAGTTCATGACATCCAGCATGAGACAAGCAGTTTCATTGGTATCGTCGACATGCTTCTTATAAGCATCTCTTTCTGCCTTAGGTGCAGAACTAGGAGGTTCCTCTTCAGGTGTCTCCAAGACATACAACTTTCTATTATGGTTGAGGACAATCCTCAGGTTTCGGTGCCAATCCAGAAAATTTGTCCCAGCCAATTTTTCTTTGTCAAGGATTGATCGCAAAATGTTTGTTAGAGGTGTTTGTTGTTATGGTAATCTACATAAGGATTAATGAAAATATAAGTATCATTGACATATTTAATTAGGCCTTTAATTAAATATGCTCCCACTATTTTACTCAAAACAAATGACCCTCATCATTTGATTCGGAAAATCCCGTTGGAAGACTTTCTAGTGGGTCGAGATCCATATTTCACTTCGTTCTAAGTCTGCGTAGGCAGATTACACAAAACTAGGTTATTTAGGTAGGAACTCCTTCCAATTGTATCTCATACAACTCTCGAAAATTTCAATTGGGTGAATAACTCCTTATTCCAATCCATCATATGGATCATTCCTAACTCTTGCTTCTAAACATATATAATATTATTATAATTAAGTTTGACCCATTGTTTTAGCAGTTGGATATTACAATTATCCCATCACATCTTATCTAATATAGAACATGCACCTCGCGTAGGCGAAACCTACATTATCCGATACTAGTCTTGATGAGTGCTAAAACTTGGAAAGCAAACATATATAATATTATTATAATTTGTTTAGTTAAGTTTGACCCATTGTTTTAGCAGTTGGATATTACAATTATCCCATCGCACCTTACTAATATAGAACATGCACCTCGCGTAGGCGAAACCTACATTATTCGATACTAGTCTTGATGAGTGCTAAAACTTGGAAAGCTTAAACTGAATATTTTAATTTGAGGGAATTGCAATTATTTTGATTTCACCGGCTTATTTATCATATAAATCGTCTCTCACATGCATCTACATACATACACATGCATCAACATACATATATAATGAAACAGTTATGGCCTCTAGCGCAATTGTTCTCCCAAGCCAATGAGAGAACCTAAGCTAACCTAATAACGATCTAAGCTTCTCCAAGCAAGATCTTCAAGGTTGTCTTCCTTTGGCACTGACTTCTTTGCTTTCTTCATGACATTACATTACATAAAGAAACTCGTTTTACATACGAGGGAGTGAGATGAGAAAAGAAGTTACATTGAGAGATTAAAAGAGAGGCACGACACGCGGGTCGTATTTTAAAACCCAAAACAAAATAATGGAAAACTAAGGCCATAACCGATCACCACAAGACAATAATAATAAACACATTATTACTATTATTTTTAATTCTTTTAATTAATTAAAACCAAATTAAATCTCGACGACCGATCACATTATGCAGAGTTAGTCGAACGGGTGAATTTTGCCTTGCGATAACCGGTTAACCATATACGTTAACCGGTTAACACTGTTTGAAAATCTGTTCATAATTTGTATTCTATTTTGTGTTAGCCGGTTAACCAAATACGTTAACCGGTTAACACTGTTGGAAACTGTTAGAAAGCTGTATTCTGTTTCGCGTTAACCGGTTAACCATATGCGTTAACCGGTTAACACTGTTTGAAAATCTTTTAGAAAACAGTGTTCCGTCTTGCGTTAACCGGTTAACCATATGCGTTAACCGGTTAACACTGTACGAAAATTTGTTAGAAAGCACAACTCTTGTGCAGTCACAACCCCAATCGCATAACTCTCTGACAACACAACCCTTGTGCCATCACTAACCCTGATGCACCAATTTCAGACCGTCAAACACATCTCGATTGTTGATTCAGTATGATTGATCAATACGTCATTGCTTCACCATACTGATGTCGGATCAAGAAGCAAACGACCATTGATCGCTCAAAGGAAAACAACCATTGAGTGTTTGAATGAACGAAACAAGAACACTATATCATATATAATGTATTTTGCATCAGGATTGCATATATCATATATATAACTTGATCGATCTCAATTTAATCTTTGATTCATTCTGTTATAATCGTATTAATACAGAAAATAAACAGTTATCAGATTCATGGTTTCGTAAGTGGCTCTGATACCACTGAAGGAGAATAGCGATCCAAAATGCAGCGGAATTTTAAAAATTTTCTCCTTTAATGATCCTTACGAATGGGCATGATCAGTGATAAAATCGTTACCTCTTGTGGCGATCACGAACGTTGAACGATGACAACGCCTCTACTCAGTCCACACGAACAGATTCCTTCAATCTCAGTGCTAGCTGCTATGAATGAAGGCTTTGATTGAGAGAGAGAGAAACAGAATGCAAGAGTGACAATGCTTCTACCCAAGGGTTCTATTTATAGAACCACTTGTGTGGGCTTCAAGCTAAAAAGCCCACTTAAGTGTATTTTGGCCCATATCTTATAATATGCCCAAAATCACTTAAGCGTGTGGTACCTTACCATATTTCGTATTCCATTTAAGTGCACTGTATCTTACGGTGTTCCTTAGTTACTCTATCTCTCATCAATCCGTCATTTGTGTGTGACCCTGTAGGTTTTCGCGACGTTGGCAATTATATTAAATCACGCATTTAACATAATAAACAGTGAGCGGTATCTAGCAACACATCACTGCTACCCGAGACAAGAAAATGTCATGTGATCTGACAAATCCTTCTGTGATAATAATTATGTGTATAATTACCCTTTTTCCCTTATGTCTATATTGAACACAAGGCATAAACCATGTCATCCTTGTCCAGCTCAATATTGGGCCCATAGACATTTATCCTGTTACGCAGGATGGGAAAATTCCATCTAGGTCACTCATGTCCCTTAGCATGCTTTGTGGAGTACCCATCAACTGTCTTTATGGTTATCCAGTTACGGACAACGTTGGATCAGCAATAAAGCACTCGACTCTACATCTAGGGTCCATAGTGGTTTCAAGTCGAAGAGTGGTATACACCATTATCACCATGAGAATAACTTATGACACTTTGCATAACATTCTATATAGCATTCTCATAGCGGGTCAATCCAGTATAAATATTACTCTTAATATTCATACCTATGTTTGAGACTTGATAACTCCTTATCCATGATCCATGAGATGTGATCATCAGTCTATAAACATAATAGTCTCCATGCTTTAATGTTATCCCATTTCACAATAAAGCTCGACTACGGATACTTTAAGAATAATGTCCTTATGTTTAATGTGCTCTCATGCTTAAGTCACACTTGATGCATTAAACGGACTATCTATTTCAGGGACTTTATTAATCAAACATAATAAAGAAAAAGCCTTTTATTATTAATAAATAATTCGATACAAGTACCAAAAGTATTGGCCTCTAGGGCTTACACCAACATGAATAACAAGGAAAAAATTCCTAAGTCCCACATTACTATTATGCATGAAAATATCATTATGCATTTCCCCTATGGTTGTAACTCCTTATTCCTAAGGCAGTTAATATAATGAATATATCTATCCTACTATTTCAACCATATTTAGCATTAGTTCCACTTGATTAATGGGTTCCCACACTAGCAAGCTTGCACTTAGTTCTAACGTGATCAAACTCAAAACCAAATCTATAACAATAATACAAATGCTAAAATCAACCACTAACACACATCATAAATACAAAGATTCATTACTAATAAATATCACATTGCTCAACACAAAGTGTTTTAGCTCATAATAACTATAACAACTACAAGCATATTGACTCCTAGAGTAAACAGTTTTAAACACATAAGTATTAAAGAAACTCGACCTAGGTAACGGTATTGACTGCTTGCAATCTTCAATCAACAAGAGTCAAGTGTTGTCATGCCAGCTAAAGTAGGAATCCTCATTTTCTGAAGAATGATATGTCACTTCACTTGCCTTCTGTGCTCTCACTCACTTAAGTGTTTACAACTTCTCTCTAATTGTGTAAAATATGTTAAACCGCTAGACTTCTTTATCAGCCACTGAGCTGTTCCTTTATAGGGAACCAAACTAGGGTTTTGGAATATGTCTTGGGTCATGGGATTTTTGATTTTGGACCATAAGATCAACACCTTTCCTTCCCTTTCTCTTCTTATGAAGTTCCTAAGGTTGAGGTGTCCAAGCATGTAGAGGATAAAACATGCAGAGCGGGGTTGTGGAGTAGGAGGTGCAGAAATACGCGGCGTTGCAGAATGGTTGGTCTTGTACTATGCGTCAGCATTTTTTCTTGTAGCGTACAACCTTGCTTTCTTTGCTTTACAGCTCAACATTTTTTTCCTAATGCACTTCATTCCTATTTCTAGCTCTTTGATACTTGAAAACATTTGTTCCAACATCTTCTGGCATTAAAACCGGTTGGACCAAGTGCACTAGTTCTTCTTGCTATCCTGGCGTGCCAGGACTTGATAGGTCTTGGATTCCTGCACATACACAAAAACACATAAAACTACAAAAGGGAGCACCTATTGTGCTCCATACTATACTATCTAAAACAACAATATTTAGTTAATAAACTAAATTAAAATTCAAATTAAAATAATAAAGCTTCAAGTACTAAGGGTAAAATAACTCACAAAATATGAGCTATCACACTCCCAAACTTAAATCATTACATGTCATCAGGTGATGCGACAAATAACCCTTTAGAACAAAATATTCCTTACCGGGAGTTATCATTGGGCCACCAACATTTATTCGATAAGAAACTTGCAAAGCTGAATTCATCAAACCATCGAACTTCCCAAGCGGCGGAGTAACTTGAATTGCTGAATCCCATACAAGTATATCAGGAGCTGAAACAATTTCGATTGCATTGATAAACGCAAACGAATTTTTCTTTGGCTTGAACTTGAGAGAAAATCTATGGTCAGAAACATTAACAAGATATTCCTTGAAAACAAGTGAATCATTATTACTTTGAGAGAATTCATGCAAGAGTACAAAGTGATCGGTATGAACCGAGAAAACCGAACTAGATAGATTGTATGTAGGGTTAGGAAGAGGAAAAAAGTAAAGGCGAATCCAAAGTCTACCCATTTGGGAGATGTAAAAAGTGTATGTAGTATCTTCTGTGAAAACCCTAGCAGTTTCATATAAAGGTAGTGCCGATGAATGAGAGAGATTCATTAGATTTAATGAATCAACTGAAATTTGAATATCTTCCGTTGTTGAAAGAAAAGAAGTGGTTTCGCGATCAGATTTAAAGATTCTACTGTCTTGTAGTTGAGTTTTAAAGGAGGAGCCACAATCGATAAGATAATTAACCGAAGGCGTGAAAGAATAATCAGAATAAGAATCAGTTATCGAATTGTAAACACATTTGGATGGAATAAAGAAGAGATGAAGAAGAAGGAGAATAAAGAGGGGAACAAAATTATATGAATGTTTCATATTAACCTCTTTATTCTCTTCTTCCATGTTAGGTTAAAATGATTCAATAATAAGGTAGCAACGTTATATGAAGATGGAGACATGTAACAATCAATATTATAAAAGGGTTATAAGAAGTTATAATGTATGAAACTAAAAAACAGAAGAGAGATGTTGTTGTAAGTGGGAATAATAGCAAGAGTTGTTATTGTTTGTTGATGAGAAACAAAGAGAATTGGTAGAATCTGAATGTTTATTTAGATCGAGATGTGCGTTATACCTTCCAATGTTGCTAAGGATGTTTGTGTTTTGATTATGGAACAAGGGCAAAACGCGTAACAGAAAACCAGATTCGGTTTGGAAAAAATATTAAGGTGATGCAAATGCAACATAACATAGTTTCATACGTGTTGTAGTTTTTCTAAATTTGGTAAATATTAGCCACACCAACCAAATTTACGTCTTTTAGTTCAACTTATAACCTTGCTTTTCCTGCACACACTACTTAAAACCTAATTGCCAACATGTCTAACGCCTTTGTTGACCATGGTTCTTTGTCCATACTCTCAATAGTCACATCGAACACTCACTATCATCGTTTTCCATTTCGATTTGTTCTTCTCTCGATCCAAGCGGTTTAAAAAACATCCATGAAATTATATGGAAAAGATTTAACACTAGCTTTAACACCTACACGCTATTACAATACATAAAATTTACTTGTTTTATTTTTGTATAATTTATCTTACTTTGATTTTCGTGCAAGAACATGTTAGTTTTGTTGTTATATATATATATATATATATATATATATATATATATTATATATATATATATATATATATATATATATATATATATTAAAAAATATTAAAATGTTGACTTCCCTAATATGATTAAGGAAAAATCTCAAATGAATATTGATTAAGTGTTTGTAAATGTTTTTTTCTTAGGTTGTTATAGTCCCCATTCCTCTTGGAGAAAGTCTTCTTTTATATTCCCTTGATCATCAATTGTCCTTAAAAGGGTTCTTCATATTCCTCATTAAGGAAATTTGAAATAACGATTGTCGTCTTCCATAATCATCACATAACGTCTTTTTTCCTCAACTTCTGTAACCCCCCGCCATTATAGAAACGTTTCATAATCGTCCATTGAAACTGTTCATATGGTTCCCTAGCACCGACGTCGGATCCAACTTGTTTCTTCAGTGATAGCACAAGATCGACTTTGAACCATCATTACTGATATCCAAAATTCTTTTCTGAAAGAGGGACGCTTGTTTTAAGCTAACTGAACGTATGACTGGAGAAAATCACGAAGAATGAGCGGGTTAGAATAGGTTTTGAGTCTTATATCCTTTCTTTCTTAAACCGTGAACCAGACCATGTTACAACCCTCAAAAGACCTAATTGAAACAAGGTCTATTTCGAAAGCATATTATGGTAAGATCGCGTTAAACTGACTCCTAAAGATTTGTTTGTCATTCGTATTGATGTTGATATGACATTCTAATCAATGATTCGTTCACTAGATGTCATAATCTTAGTGAACACTATAGCGGTAAATTCATGACCATCAAGCTATGGATAAGGTAGACGTCAAATAAACAAGAGTCGCCACCGCGCTTTTATTGTTTCCAAGGGAAAAGAGAAAAGTACGAATAAAAACTAAAAGATAAGAAGTTTTCAAATCAAAACTAATAAAATGTCAGAGATTACAGGAAAGAGGGTTGGTTACACAGAGGGAAGGTGTTAGCACCCAAAGTGTCCTAGGTACTCCTATGGAGCCCTTTTTTGTGTGCATATGTGTTTTTGTACAAATGATGTTTCCAAACAAATGGAATGGGGGGATGAGAAGAGAATTCATTAATTATATTTTTGTGTTTGACAAGACCTTCGGACTTGTGCCTACGTAGCAATATAAAAAATGAGGGATCAAAACCTCGTAGTTCGTGGTATCAATTTCAAAATGGATGCATTGCTTTTAACAAAAATTTAAGTTTGAAAGGCACATAGGCCTAAAAATGGTTTGAATGAGTTAGTTCTTTTTAGATTTTGAAAATTTTAAGTCAATATGGTTAAGTTCATTTACAAGTTTGATTAAGAAAAGAGTTTGAAAATGCAATGACATAAGACCAGAGTTTCTAGTTTGCAATATGGTATAAGTTTAGAAAACAAGCACAAACAAAGAAGTTTTTTAAAAGGAGAGAGAGATTTTGAAATTAAAGAAGTGGGGAGGAGATGAAGAGACTAATCCTAAGCATAAATTAAAAGTTAAGAGTTGAAAAGATCTTACCAATGGGCTGCAATCCAATAGACAAGAGTGTCATATAGAAATCCAAATTTCCCTTGGACTTTTAGAATCAAGCAACAAAAAATGCACAAAATAGCAACTTGAAAAAGCAAGACATCAAATAAAGATAGCCACATCCAAGCTTAACAACTCCATGATCTTCTTCAAAATTTCCCATGCATCAGATGAATTGCAAGATGACACAAATCACAGGTTCAAAATAACAACTTCATAATGATCATGTTGCAGATGAACTCAAATGGATCTTCAATGATGTATCAGATGAAGTTTCAAATCACAAGCACTTGGTTACATGAAAGTTGGCATTAGGCAAGTCCTTTGCATATGGAGTGTTGCCTAAATTTTAAGTCCAATTGTCTTAGATCAAACCAATAGTCCACACAAGATATTTTTCAAGGTTTGTGTTCTTATTATGTACATTAATGGTCAAAGACCACACAAACAAACACAATATACACAAACATAATATATCACACAATATGGTCCAAGTGGACAAAGTGAAAATGACATTAACATAAACAATTAGAATGGTATGAATAATGGAAAATTAATAAAGCTAAAAAATAAAGTGCATTAAAAATAAAAGGACTTGAAATTAAATGTTAGTAGTTAATAAGTTAGAAGTTAGTATTGCTATTGCTTTTGCTCTTTTTTTAAGTCATTCTTTGGAGAACACTCAACCCACTTATCACAAGCATGGATCCTTGAACCAAGACATCTTCCAAAGGAAGGAAAAAAGGCCAAGTTTCCACACAATACCATGAAAGAGGGGAGAATTTCAATCTCACTAACTAGAATACTATGCCTTTTGTGTGAAAATTTAGCGCTATGTTAAGCAATCATAATTGGACTTATGTAGAAGTCACAACTATTTGAGGCTGGGCAATAGAATTTCGGTGTTAATGCATGTTAGAGACATAGTATCATGATCTATGCTCATGAAATATACCACACAAAAAAAGAATATGCAAAGTGGGGGACCTAATTTCATCCATACTTATGTTGATTTTGCAATCAACTAGCCTTAGGACATTGAGATATCATAGGTCCATGACATGAATGCGTACACTACGCCAAAAAGTGCTTTTGGCAGCACCAAAAAGAAAGCGCTTTTTAAAAAAAGCGTTGTAATAGCTTGAAAAAAAATTCGCCTATGTAAAGAAAGCGCTTTTAAGGTAAAAGCGCTCTTATAGGTCTCCACTTATGAAAGCGCTTTTAAGGTAAAAGCGCTCTTATAGGTCTCAGTCTCACATCTATGAGTTTCACACTTATGAAAGCGCTTTTAAGGTAAAAGCGCTCTTATAGGTCTCATGGGTTTCACACTTATGAAAGCGCTTTTAAGGTAAAAGCGCTCTTATAGGTCTCAGTCTCACATCTATGAGTTTCACACTTATGAAAGCGCTTTTAAGGTAAAAGCGCTCTTATAGGTCTCATGGGTTTCACACTTATGAAAGCGCTTTTGAGGTAAAAGCGCTCTTATAGGTCTCATGGGTTTCAGACTTATGAAAGCGCTTTTAAGGTAAAAGCGCTCTTATAGGTCTCAGTCTCACATCTATGAAAGTGCTTTCATGGTAAAAGCGCTCTCATAGGTCATTTATAAAAATTATAATAAATCTAATATTACAAAATCCCTGACTTTCAGAAATCCCTCTTTCACTCTCTCTCGTTCGAAGCTCTCGCTGCCCTGGAAAAAATTCCACAGAGTACCTGGAAATCTCAACGATAAACACTGCAAATTTGAAAGAGACTGCATTCGAAAGAGAAGGATTCAATACCTGGAAATCTCATTGCGTTTTAAGGTTAGGTTTTCGTGTCTTTCTGTTTTGCCCTAACTTTATGCAAATTTCATTCTCCATCTTTTCAGAAATGTCACACATTGCTTTAACTGCATCACCCACCGTAGTCGCTTTTCACCGTATGCTCTATTTCTCTTCTATCAATCATCAAATTATCGCTGTTTTCGTTTTCCTATTTTAACAATTACTGTAAATTTCAACAATATCGGATTCACTTTTTCTTCTTCTTTCTATAAGGTGGAGCGAAACAATGGAGCACGCTGTTTCCGAGTAGCTGGAGAAGCAGGGGAATCAATCCATCCTCATTTCCAAATTCCACCAGAAAACGGTTACCGTTGCGGTTTTTTGCTTCTGGAAAAAATGGCGTCAATGGAGGTGTTGTGGATGAGATATCTGAAACAGTAAAGGCGCACACGGATTTCGTTTGGCCTGATAACAAGGTTTCGTATGGTTATTTTTGTTAATTTTGGATACTGAAGTTGTATAGAGTTTGCTAGTTTGTTTGTAATTGTATGTTTATTCTCTGATTCACGTTTTGCAGAAGCCTAGAGTGTGTATTTTAGGTGGTGGATTCGGTGGTTTATATACTGCTTTAAGGTTGGAATCACTCCAGTGGCCCGAAGACAAAAAGCCACATGTGAGTATTCGAACATTCAAATTCAATTCAGTTCTTTCAAGTGTGTGGAAATTGATGCAAAATCTGTGATAGGAATAACTTAGGAGCATCTTTCTTGATGAGATTATGTCTCGGTACAGAACATTCATCAATGGAGCAAAAGAGAAAAAAAAAAGAATCATATAACAACGTGGAAATGCCTTACTCCTATATTAGTTTCCTTAACAAGTTCCCTAATGACACTCTTTAGAATATTCCTTATATTTATATTTAGTGGAGCATTATGTTAGATTGTAAGAGATGAGAGGAACTGAGTTTAAATTTAATCCCAATTATATGTTATGATTGCATGGTGAGGAATGGATTAGGAGTATGTTTGGATTGACTTATTTAAATTTATCTCCTGACATAAGCACTTGTGAGTATGTTTGAAAGAACTTATGGAAACAGCTTATGACATGGCTATAAAATGTTTTCAACTTATATCTATAAGCTCTCCATGATAGGTTATGAAAACAACTTATAGCTTATAAGAGTATAGTATAACTTTATTTTATCTTTTATTATGGAAATAGTTTATACTAAAACCACTATATGATAAACACTTATGCTATAAGTGCTATATTGAACTGTTTATCCAAGCTGAGCTTAACTCTCATGAATCATGGTAAGCTGCAATATATTTTGTTCTTATTTTGCAAGTTGATTGTACCACTCATTATAAATCTTGCTTATATCCTTGCACTGTGGCTTAGTTGTTGATTTTTCTGCACTTTTTCTGAAAAGCAATGTGTGACATTTCTGAAAAGATGGAGAATGAAATTTGCATAAAGTTAGGGTTGGATTTATCGAAGTCAAGAACTTAGAGCAATGTCTCATATTTTGGCAATCCTATTACATGTTGGTTTGAATGAACAGTTAAACTTCAAAATGTACATTCATATTTTGGCATAACTTTGTCTGCTACAGTCATATTTTGGTTCTTACTTGTGAATTGAATTTCTTGAATGATCGATTACTTGGTTCTTGAATTGTTCATGTGCATCATATAAGTTTCTTGAATTGTTTTATACGTTATGACTTATCCTTGATGTTGTTTTATATGTACAGCGCTCATTCCCTGTGTTTCCGTGAGTTTGACCTTCTCGACGTTGCTGTTCGGTAAATCCGAGGTAAATTTCTTCCTCAAATTATTGGTACACTGTGATGAATTTGTCTGAAATTGCGTGAATATGTTGTGTTTTCTTGCTCCGTATTCATTCCGTGTATACTTTGGGTTTTGACAGAAACGCGTTATACCGTTTTGTACCCTAATTACTTTGCGTTAAAACCATGGATAAGACATGGATGTATTCCAATCGATTGTCGAAAGAGTACGAGAATGGGGTATCGAAATTTGTTAAGTTTGCTATTGCGCACGCCAAAGACCCCAATCGAATGACATGTCCTTGCTTGAGTTGCTGTTATGGGAGTCAGGTTGACGCGGTTCAGTTGGCATCGCATTTACTACGGTATGGAATTGATAGAAGTTATACATGTTGGAATTTGCATGGTGAGAAAAGTAACGAGAATGTTGAATCGGGGTATAATACGACCTATGCTTCAAACGACGATTGCACAGATACATATGATTATGATCGAGTCGAAGAGATTGCAGAAGCGCTTGAAGAAGATCTTAAGGACTGTCCCAAAATGTTCGAGAGGTTGGTAAGCGATGCAGAGAAACCGTTGTATAATGGTTGTACAAAATTCACAAGATTGTCTGCGTTATTAAAGTTGTACAACTTAAAGGCGAGCAATGGATGGTCGGATAAAAGTTTCACAGAGTTATTAGCTCTTATGAAAGATATACTACCAGAGGATAATGTTCTTCCCAATCGAACGTATGAGGCCAAAAAGATGTTGTGCTCTATTGGCATGAGCTATGATAAGATACATGCCTGTTCAAACGATTGCGTTTTGTTTCGAAACGAGTATGCATCGTTAAATGAGTGTCCTAAATGTGGTGCCCCTCGATATAAGAAAAAGTTGTCTCCAGCAAAAGTCTTATGGTATTTTCCTATAATTCCGAGATTTAGACGCATGTATCGTAGTGAAACCGATTCAAGACACTTGACTTGGCATGCAGATGAAAGAATTATTGATGGAAAGTTTCGACATCCGGCAGATTCACCCCAGTGGATGAAAATTGATAATGATTATCCTGAATTTGGAAAAGAAGCAAGAAACCTTCGCTTGGCATTGTCTACTGATGGAATGAACCCACATGGTATTCAAAGTATCTCGCATAGCACATGGCCTGTGATTCTTATGATTTATAACCTACCTCCATGGCTATGTATGAAGCGTAAGTACATGATGTTATCTATGTTAATTTCTGGGCCTAAACAACCAGGGAATGACATAGACGTATACTTGACACCCTTAATCGAAGATTTAAAGTTTTTGTGGGAGAACGGTGTGGAGGTTTATGATGGGTATAGGAAAGAAAGTTTCAACTTGAGGGCGATGTTGTTTGGAACAATTAATGATTTTCCAGCATACGGAAATCTATCAGGGTACAGCATTAAAGGTGAAAAAGCGTGTCCTGTTTGTGAAGACGGAACCGATACGATGCGATTGGACCTTTGTCATAAGAATGTCTTTCTCGGTCATCGTAGATTCTTAAATTCTAATCATCACTACCGTGGGTGGAGAAAAGCATTCAATGGAAATACAGAAGAAGGTAGAGCTCCAACAATGTTGACAGGTGATCAAATTTTTGAAAAGGTGAAGGACGTAAGTACTAAGTTTGGCAAGCCTTTTGCACATACACTTGTCAAGAGTGGGTGGAAGAAAAGGTCAATTTTTTTTGAACTGCCATATTGGAAGTCTTTGTATGTAAGACATTTCCTCGATGTTATGCATATTGAAAAAAATGTATTTGACAGTGTTATTGGTATGTTACTCAATATACAAGGAAAGTCTAAGGATGACCTTAATGTAAGGAAGGACATGGTAAACATGGGAATGAGAACTGAATTGGGACCCGTGAAGAAAGGAAAAC
Source organism: Lathyrus oleraceus (assembly GCF_024323335.1). Lineage (NCBI taxonomy): Eukaryota > Viridiplantae > Streptophyta > Magnoliopsida > Fabales > Fabaceae > Lathyrus > Lathyrus oleraceus. The sequence continues at coordinate 106,482,498 of NC_066582.1, forward strand.
GAACATATCTACCACCTGCTGTTTACACTCTATCTAGAAAGGAGAAAAAAATATTGTGTAAGTTCCTAAGTGAAGTTAAAGTTCCAGAAGGCTACTCATCAGATATTAGAAGACTTGTGTCTATGAAAGACCTCAAGTTAAAGAGTTTAAAGACGCATGATTGCCATGTTATAATGGAACATTTTCTACCGATAAGTATACGTTCTATTCTGCCAGAAAAAGTAAGAAGCGCAATAACTAAATTGTGTTTTTTCTTCAAGTCAATTTGCAGTAAGATGATCGATCCTGCGATCTTACCAACATTGCAAAAAGAAATAGTTGTTACTTTGTGTGATCTTGAAATGTATTTTCCTCCCTCGTTTTTTGACATAATGGTCCATCTAGTCGTTCATCTTGTGAAAGAGACACAATTGTGCGGACCAGCTTATATGAGATGGATGTACCCTGCTGAACGTTATATGAAAATATTAAAAGGGTATGTGAAAAACCGAAGTCGACCAGAGGGTTGTATTACCGAACGATACATTGTTGAAGAAGCGGTTGAGTTTTGTACAAAATATTTGTCAAATGTTCAATCAATTGGACTCCCCAAATCTCATATTGTTGAAAAAAAAGAAGGTAAACAGCTAATTGGAAATAAAGTTGTGACAGTATCAAGGGTCGAACGAGATCAAGTGCATTTGTATGTTCTGCACAATGAGATTGAGGTTGAGCCGTATGTTGAAATGCACAAGGGTGTTCTTCGAGGTTTAAATCCGAATAGAAATGAGAATTGGATAGTACGAGAGCACAATCGAAGTTTCATACCATGGTTTAAGGAACATATTTATTCAAAGTATCGTTCAGATCCCGCTTCAATAACAGAAAGGTTGAGATGTTTAGCATATGGTCCAAGTTTGGTTGTGTTTTCTTATAGCGCATACGCAATTAATGGATACACATTTTATACCAAAGAACAAGATGATAAAAGTACTATGCAAAATAGTGGTGTCACCTTGGTAGCTGAAGCAATGCACATATCAAGTGTGAAGGACTTAAACCCAAAATTTGCAAATCTGTCATATTTTGGGGTTATCGAGCGCATTTTGGTGTTTGATTATGAGAAGTTTCAGATTCCTATATTTGGTTGCAAGTGGGTTGAAAATAATAATGGCATACGAGTGGATAAGTCAGGATTTTTGCAAGTTGATCTTAATAGGGTGGGTTACACAGATGAGCCTTTCATTCTAGCCTCTCAAGCTAAACAAGTATTCTATGTCACTGATCCGACAAGTACGAAATGGTCTATAGTGCTTTTATCTAACAAAGTAATTGATGAAAGAATTGGAGATCAAGGTGATATTGATGTTGAGATTGAATCTTTTACCATAAATGATCAAAATGAGAATGAATCATGTATTAGAAATGATCATAATGAGGGTATTTGGATCAATCCAACCGTCCGCGTTGTTAAAAGAAAAGTAGAACATATTCCTACCAAGAAAAGAAAGAGACGTTACTGAAAAAGGTAATAGTATAATTATAGCCTATGTCATTCAAGAAAATTTAATTATAGCCTATGTCATTTTATATTATTCAATATATATATGGATTATTGATTATGGATTTTTATATTTTTCATTTCATTTTTATATTTTTTCTTTATTACAGGTTAAATGGCTAGTGATCAAGAAAACTCACAAGATGCAAATGCTCCTGATGATACTTCAGAAAAAGAAATTACACGAGGCATCACTATTATGAAGAGTATCATTCGTGATAGAGATAAAGCAGTAACATATAATGTAAATTGGAATGCTGATAACCAACTAATTGGGTCTAATGCTGCAAAGTTGGCAAGCTACATTGGTACACTTGTTCGTATGCACATTCCAATCACTGCTACAAGATGGAGTAATAAAGAGTTGGGTAGCGCTAAAGATAAGATTTGGACTGAGATACTGGTACAATATATGATTGTTTATATTTTCTTTATATTGACGATAATGTGTTTAAATTACTTATACTAACACACTCTATTCCAATATTTTTTCGTAGAGGTCTTTTAACATTGAAGATACAACTATCCGAAAAAGTATATACTTCAATTGGCCGGAAAAAGACACAGAGGGTGGAGAACGTTTTTAACAAACAAGTATCTTAAGGACAAAGAAATTTTTTTTGTTGAATATGATCCGGAATATCCAGTGAAGTATGCGATCTTCATTACAGAAGAAGAATGGGTTGCTTTTGTAGCCCAAAGAAGAGACGAAAATTTCAAGAAAGTGAGTGCCACAAATCGCGAGAGAGCGTCAAATCCCACGTATGCATACAAAAAAGGGCGTTTGGGATATGCACGCTTAGAGGAAAAAATTGTAAGTATACAAAAATGCTACGATCTTATTAATTGTCTCAATGTGTTATAATTGATTATCTTATTATTTGTGTCAATGCGTAGTTAGACGAGACGAAAAGTGACGCAACATCACTTCCGCCACATGTTTTGTGGAAAGAAGCTCGTGTGGGAAAGGATGGAACTGTTAGGGATGACGTTCAACATATTTATGATGAATGTGTAAGTAGAACATTGTGTCTTTAATTAAATCAAAAGTTTAATAATATATAATTAATTTTTTTATCTCCACTAATAATTTCCGATATGTAAATGAATTTCAGGAGACCCTATCTCAATCGATAAGCACAGCTGAGGACCAGGAGAACAGGAGCGTACTTAGTAGAGCACTAAATGTTCCTGAGTATCCCGGTCGGGTGAGGGGTAAAGGGCATGGTTGTACTCCAACTTCCTTGTATAAGAATCCAAGGAGAAGAAATCCTAGCAATCAAGAAGTGATGGAGACGTTGCAGGCATTACAAGCGCAAGTTCTTCAATTGCAAAAGGATAATGAGAGATATAGGTGTATGGAAAGGTGCAGTTCACAGTTGAAAGAAACTAGTGAGAAAGCCAGTATCAATTGTCAAAATAAATTTCCCGAGGTAATTATATATGTTATTTTGAAATTAAAATAGCACATTTATGTTAATTGAAATATATACACATTAAAAGTAACATATTTATTATTGGTTTAGGGCATTTCATCTTGTCAGCTATACTTATCGTCACCGACTTATCGCCTAGTTGGCAAGGGAAAAGTGCACAACACTTCGGGAGATTTACTTCACCATAGACCGCTCCCGGATGGACACCTTAAAGTATCGGTTGATGTTGTATTAGATAAGGATGCGTTGCTACCGATACCTGACATTGTTTCAGAGACAACATTCCTGCGAGATGCAATAGGATCATTTGTTGCATGGCCCTTGGATCTCATTTTCATTGATGATGAGGTATGTTGAATTCAAAAACCACTATGAATCTTTTAGTATTCAAATGTCAATTCTGAACCGTTAAGTTAATTTTTTTTACATGGTAATTTTAGACGCCTACAAAACCCGCATCTAAGGATAAAGGGATTTCGCGGCACAACGAGTCTGTTGCATCACAAAAAGAGGTATATTGAAAGTGTTAATTATATGATCCGAATCAAAAATGCATGATTTTATAATTTACCTATGTTATATGATTTATAGGTATTTGCTCAAGGGTCACAACAACTGAGCCAGAAAATTGGTAGTCGACAGAAAAACAAAAGGGATCTTCCAGTGACTTCTTTGCCAAAAAAAGGTGCTTTTGTGCCTCGATACCAGATATCTCTTGAAACACTTGTTGACTCATCAGATATGGCAACAGCTGGTGCTATTCGCTTACTGGATATGGAGGAAGATATCTTTGGTTATTCATGCACTGAAACAATCGGAAAAGAAGATCTGGAACATATTTTTCGGCATCAAGAATTAGGCGCCGGTGTTATACACACATACATCCGGTAATCCGATCTATATATTATTTAATTACTTGAACAATTTATTTACACATTTCAATAAAAATAGTCTAATGTTTATTATGTTTTTATTGAAGGTTCTTGTATGACAATTTCATGCGCGGGAATGATCAATTGTCAAACAGATTCCGTTTCGTGTCTTCCTCCCTGGTCAACAAAGCATTAATTTGTAGGGAACCGGATTCATGTAGAGAGTACTTAGTCAAGAGATTCATGGCCAGCAGTACAAACAACTTGTATCTTTGGCCGTATAATTCAGGGTTAGATTTTAATTCTAAGTTTATTCTAATCTTTAATTGTTTCTTTTACGTAAAAAATTTCCATATAAACTTTTGTTTTAATTTATAGGTGTCACTGGTTGTTGCTTGCTATTGATCCTTTAAAAGAAGTGGTATATTTTCTGAATTCGATAGATGGTGAATGGACAAATTATCCGGATATGAAGCAATTAGTTGATACGTAAGTGAGACTGTTCTAAATATTCGTGTATATTTATGTGAGATTGTTCTAAATATGTTTTTATTTTGTTAGATCAATAAAAGTGTTCCGATCTCAAAGACAAGCTCGAGTACCACGTACTAAATCCAGCAACATTACGTGGATAAAAGTGCAGGTACTTTAATTTTCACAATTTTGCTTATAATAGTGATGCTACTTGATAAGAAAAGATAACTATACATTCTTATTTATTTTTCTATGTAGTGTCCTCTACAGCGCAACGGTATCGATTGCGGATACTTTGTAATGAGGTTTATGAGGGAAATCATTAATATGAATCAAATAGAGATTCCAATCACGGTATGGATTTATAACTTAGGATTTGTTTTAATATTTATCGAATATTTCATATTATTTATTACTTTTAACTAAATCATGCATATTATGTTTTGTTATGTAGTACTTTGATGAATACAAGTGTGCTCATTACACGAGACTGCAGTTGGAACAAATCAAGGAGGAATTGTGTCAATATTTTATTGAGAAAAGATTAATTATATAATGGTTTCAAAATAACATGAATACTTTGATGAAGAATGGTTTCTGGTTGGCAAGTGTATAGTTCTTTATATTTTTAACAGATTAGTTATGATTCCAAATAGGCCGTATAACATATTAGTTTTGACTTGTGTATAGTTCTTTATAATTTTAGTGATATCTTTAATTTCATGGATAGATTAATGTGTTCATTCTTGTGTTGGTTTGCTTTAAAAAATTACAAATGCTTGAATTATGACTCCAAATGTGTTCAGTGCCTATCTATCCTTGTGTTGGTTTGCTTGAATTATGACTCCAAATGTGTTCATTCTTGTGTTGGTTTGCTTGTGTTGGTTTAAAAAATTACAAATGCTTGAATTATGACTCCAAATGCTTGAATTAGAGAGGCTTGATTTACAGGTTTATGGGATTATTCCCAAAAAATATTACAGGTTGAAATGGTAGGCTTAAACTGAAGGCAGCGTTTTGTTATTTTACTAGAGGAAAAGACAGCGCTTTTTAGTAAAAAGCGCTGCTAAAGGTTGTCAATAGAGAGCGCTTTTTACTAAAAAGCGCTGCTAAAGGTTGTCAAGAGAGAGCGCTTTTTAGTAAAAAGCGCTGCTATAGGTTGTCAATAGAGAGCGCTTTTTACTAAAAAGCGCTGCTATAGGTTGTCAATAGAGAGCGCTTTTTAGTAAAAAGCACTGCTATAGGTGGTATATAGACAACCTTTAAGAGCGCTTTTTACTCAAAAGCGCTGCTAAAGGTTGTCAATAGAGAGCGCTTTTTAGTAAAAAGCGCTCTTAAAGGTTGTCTATATACCACCTTTAGCAGCGCTTTTTACTAAAAAGCGCTCTCTATTGACAACCTTTAGCAGCGTTTTTTAGTAAACAAAAAGCGCTCTCTATTGACAACCTTTAGCAGCGCTTTTTAGTAAACAAAAAGCGCTGCTAAAACCTATAGCAGCGCCACCTACGGCAGCGCTTTTAAGCGCTTTTAAAGGCCAAAAAAAGCGCTCTCATAGGTCTTTTTTGGCGTAGTGATAAAAAAAGGGAATGAGATGAAGAGGGAGGGGGAATGGATCAAACACAAATTGGATAAAGGAGGACTTTTACCAAGTTAATATCATTAATTCATTTTAGGAGATGGAATGTACATTCCATCAATTCCCTAAATCCAATGATCTTAACCTAACAAAGTCAAATCAACCTTGACCAAAGAAGTGAACATTTGACTTGGTACTTTGAAAATTTTCAAATATGTTTGATTTCCCAAACTTCCACCTCAAAATTTATCATGATCCAAGCTTCAAATGGAAATTGTTCAACATTAAAGTCGTTCCCCTTGATCTCACCTTTTCAAAAAGTCCAAGATCATCTCATTTGGCCAAGAATTGTATGACTTGCGCATGGCTTCTCTTCAAGGTTTCATTTGGATAAATCTCATGTTCATATTCCAACTTCCATTGCATGATCACATGACACACTTTCAGCATTACATATCATGGAATTTGGACCCGATTACATCATTTCATGGGCCTATCACACGCCCAAGCATCCATGCAAAAAAGATTTCTATTTTTGGCATTTTTGAATGAAGTATGTGGAAAGCAATTGCGTAGCGTATAAATAAGACCATTCATGCTCATAATTATGGACACCTTGCCCAAGCTTTGAACCTACAATCCTAACCCTCACTATTAGAGGACAAACTTGAAGGTTTTCAATTGAAAATCGAGTTTCAATTTCACTTCAGTTTTGAAGTTGAAACTCCAAGAATCCTAGCATTTCCTTGATCCAATTCAACTTCTGCAAGCTTCTAAAGTCAAGCCAAGGCCAATTGGAAGCAAGATCAAGCAAGATTCAAGCTCCCTCGAAGGTGAATTTTCAGAAACTTCATCTCTTCTATTCTCTCTCAATTCTTCACCCTTCTCTTTGATTTTTGGTTGGCTGAAGTCCTACCAATATGGGCAACAAGATTAAGTTGCTTTGAGGTCAAATCGAAGCAATTCAGATCGTGTATCTCAAAATTCAATTCCTCATATCTCTTAATATATTTGGAATTGGACAAAATTGAGGCCAGATTCGTGATCCTGAGCATTTTCTCTTTGAAATAGTGTCCTTGTTTTTCATTTTCCATTGAATGAAGTTGGACCAGTTCGGTGGAGGCCACCAGAGAAGATGACCAGAGCCCTAGCTCCGGTGGTGTGTTGGCACACTTCTTGGCCATCTGATCATGTTTGGATGTTCTAATTTGGACCTTTGGTTTGAATTACCACACATACATCACATTGACTCAAGACTCCCATGGAACGCCGCGTGTGACTATCAGATCTATCACCTTAATTAATGAGGGAGATCTAATGGCCCTTGTTTTTTCTAATTTCTTTTTATCTTCTGAATTTTCATTTAATCCTTTTATTTTGTTTAATTCATATTAATTTCATTTTTAATCCCAAAAAAATGGGACTTTCACAAAAAATCTTTAAATATTTTTCTCTTTTATATTATGAATTAAAATTATTTTTTAGATTAATTTTGATATTTTTTATGAATTAAATATTTTTGTGCATTTTTTTAATTGTTTAAAAATATTTCTGACTTTTCAAATATAGTGAAATTTTTTGTCTAAGGTCCTTTGACCTTGTTTGACCTAGGACAAATCCTTTGGCATTTTATTTGGTGTTTTGAAGGGATTTTAGGTTTTGACCAAATAAAAATATATTTTAACTCACTTTTAATTGGATTTTTAATTGATTAAATGCTTAAAAATTATGTTGAGCCATTTTTATGGTCTTGTGATGTTTGACTTTCTGTTTGGCCCTTGGTCAAGGTTGATTTGACTTCTGTTGGATCAAAACTATTGGATTTAGGTGATTGATGAAATGTACATTTCATCTCCCAAAATGAATGAATGGTTTTGATTTGATGAAAATCCTCCCTTGGTCAATTTGTGGTTCTATCTTCCCCTTCCTCTTCATTTACATCCCTATTTTGTTCCATTCCCTCATTTTGACCAATAAAATATCAAATGTCTTTAGGCTAATTGGTTCATCAATGACCTTGTGTCAGATGAACTAATACAACTATGACTGAGATAGGCTCATCCCTCTTGATCTTTTCTTTTAGTGTGTGGTATGTTTTAGGAGTTTGGTTCTTCATACAAAATCTCTAACATGCATTAACACCTAAATTTTTATTGCCCGACCTTAGATAGTTGTGACTTCTAAATAAGTCCAATTACGATTGCTTAACATAAAGCTAAACTTGACCCTAAAGGCATAGCATTCTAGTAAGTGAGATTGTAAGTCTCCCATTCTTCATGGCATTGTATGGAAACTTTACTTTTTTTGCTTTCATGAGAGCTAGTGGCATACTTGTTAAATTATCCAAGTTGGAGTCCTTCTCATGGAAGATGTTGGTTTAAGGATTCATACTTATGAATGGATGGTTAAGTGTTCTCCAAAGAATGACTTAACCAATTAAAAAAAACACCACTAACACTCGACTAAATCTTGACTAACATTTGACTAACTCTTGTTAATATTGCTTTACTTTCAAGTCATTTACTTCATGCAGTTTAAATTTCAGTCATTTATCATTCATTGTCATTTACATTTCATTTAACTTGTTTATGTTTATGTCATTTTCACTTTGCTCATTTGAGCCATATCTTGTGATTGTATATATATCGTTTGTGCATTTTGGTTTTGTTTGTGGTCTTAGGACCTTAAAATACTTAATACCAACAAAACCCCTAAAAAACATTTGGTGGACTGTTGATCTTGATCTGAACTCTTGGACTCAGAACTAGGCAACTTTCCCTGAGCGAAAAGGACTTGGCCAATGCCAACATTTTGAAACCAAGCTATTGTGAACTGAGATTTCATCTAATGTAAGTCTTGGATCTTGTTTGAATTCATCTGCTACTTTGTCTTTGTGCTAATTGTTATTCATCTGCATCTTTCATAATTCTTAGAGAGGGAATCTGAACTTCCACTGGTAAAACGGCTTCCATTCTGTAGACTAAAGAGAAAGGAGTTGCCCCTGTCGAAGTGCGTACTGAAGTGCGATAACCATGAAGAGAAAATGGTAACATCTCATGCCAGTCTTTGTATGTTACTGTCATCTTTTGTATAATCTTCTTAATATTCTTATTAGCAGCTTCTACGACGCCATTCATCTTTGGCCGGTACGGAGAAGAGTTATGGTGTTTTATTTTGAACTGCGTGCAGAGTTCAGTAATCATCTTGTTGTTCAAATTAGTACCATTATCAATGATAACTCTTTCAGGGATGCCATACCGACAAATAAGACTATTCTTGATGAACCGTGCCACCACATTCTTTGTGACAGAAGCAAATGAGGTTGCCTCTACCCACTTCGTAAAGTAATCAATAGCAACAAGAATGAAACGATGTCCATTAGAAGTAGTAGGTTTAATCTCTCCAATCATATCAATGCCCCACATTGCAAAGGGCCAAGGGGCTGTCAACATGTTCAATGGAGCAGGAGGTACATGTACTTTGTCCGCATAGATCTGGCACTTGTGACAAGTTCTGGAGTGATGGTGGCAATCAGCTTCCATGGTAGACAAATAATACCCTGATCTCAGAATCTTCTTGGCCATCGTATGTCCACTAGAATGAGTCCCAAAAATACCGTCATGCATGTCTTCCATAATCTTTTCTGCTTCCTTTTTATCCACACAGCGAAGCAAAGTCGAATCATGATTACGTTTGTATAATACTCCATTACTCAAAAAGAATTTAGCGGAGAACTTCCTCAGGAATTTTCTGTCATTGATGGATGCCCCTTCAGGGTATTCCCGAGTTTCTAAATATCTTTTTACTTCGTGGAACCAAGGTTTCTCTTCTACTTCATCAGCGTTAAGTTCATAACAATATGCTGGTTCATCTAATCGTTCAATGGTGATCATGGGAGCTTCATTATCCCATCTGAATCTGAACATAGATGACATGGTAGCCAATGCATCTGCCAACTGATTCTCTTCTCGTGGAATATGTTCGAATGTAATCTCTTCAAAGTATGGGATTAATGTCAACACCCGCTCTCGATAAGGGATGAGATTCGGATGTTTAGTGTCCCATTCTCCTTTGATCTGACTGATTACTAAGGCTGAGTCTCCGTACACACTCAAAAACTTGATTCTCAGGTCTATAGCAGCTCTGAGTCCCAAAATACATGCTTCATACTCAGCCATATTGTTGGTACAATCAAAACATAGTCTAGCAGTGAAAGGCGTATGGTAACCTTTGGGAGAAATAATTACAACACCAACACCATTGCCCAATGCATTAGAAGATCCATCAAAAACCATAGTCCATCGGGATCCCAGTTCGGGTCCTTCATCCGGTCCAGGTTCTTCATAATCAGTAACAAGCATAACATTCTCATCTGGGAACTCAAAATTCATAGATTGGTAATCATCAACTGCTTGATGAGCCAAATGATCAGCTAACACGCTTCCTTTGATTGGTTTCTGGGTAGTATACTGGATATCATACTCTGTTAAAATCATCTGCCATCTTGCTATTCTTCCGGAGAGAGCAGGTTTCTCAAATATATATTTGATAGGATCCATCTTAGAAATCAATAAAGTGGTATGATTCAACATATACTGTCTTAGTCGGCGAGCAGCCCAAGCCAAAACACAACAAGTTTTCTTAAGTAGTGAGTATCTTGTTTCACAGTCGGTAAACTTTTTGCTAAGGTAGTATATTGCATGCTCTTTTCGACCAGACTCGTCATGTTGCCCCAGCACACACCCCATTGAATTTTCTAACACGGTCAAATACATGATTAGAGGCCTTCCTTCAACTGGTGGCATCAGAATTGGAGGTTCTTGGAGATACTTCTTGATGTTTTCAAAAGCTTCTTAACATTCATCATTCCATATTATCTCTTGATTTTTCCTCAGTAATTTGAAGATGGGTTTGCAAGTAGCAGTCAAATGGGAGATAAATCGGGCAATGTAATTCAAGCGTCCCAAGAAACCTCTGACTTCTTTATCCGTACGGGGAACTGGCATTTCTTGAATAGCTCTCACCTTAGCCGGGTCAACCTCAATTCCTTTACCACTGACAATAAAGCCCAAGAGTTTACCGGATCTTACTCCAAATGTGCATTTGTTCGAGTTCAATCTCAACTTGTATTTCTTCAACCTCTCAAACAGTTTGTATAAATGATCGAGATGTTCTTCTTCAGTATGAGATCTGGCTATCATGTCATCCACATATACCTCTATTTCATGATGGATCATATCATGGAACAAAACCACCATAGCACGCTGGTATGTTGCCCCTGCATTCTTTAAACCGAATGGCATTACTTTGTAACAGAAAGTGCCATATTGCGTCACAAACGTAGTTTTCTCCATGTCTTCAGGTGCCATCTTAATCTGGTTATAACCTGAGAATCCATCCATGAATGAGAATACCTTGTGTTGAGCGGTGTTATCTACCAGAACATCAATGTGCGAAAGTGGAAAGTCATCTTTGGGACTTGCTTTATTCAAATCTCTGTAATCTACACAGATTCGCACCTTACCATCCTTCTTTGGCACTGGTACCACATTAGCAACCCATTGAGGATAAGAAGTAACAGCTAGAAAACCTGCATTAAATTGTTTCATAACCTCGACTTTGATTTTCTCAGACATTTCAGGACGCATGCGACGAACCTTTTGCTTAACAGGATGACAATCTTCCTTCATCGGAAAACGATGTACTACTATATCAGTATCCAGTCCTGGCATGTCTTCATAAGACCAAGAAAAAATCTCTACATAGTCATGTAACATCTGAATCAATCTTTCTTTGACACTGTTTTCCAAGCCTGCTCCTATTTTGACTTCTTTCTTGTCTACTTCAGTACCCAGATTTACAATTTCAATTGATTCCTCATGCGGCTGTATAGTCTTTTCTTCTTGCAGTAACAGTCTGGCAAGCTCTCCAGGTACTTCATAATCTTCCTCACTTCCATCCTCGGCTTGGTAGATCGGATTTTTAAAGCCATAATTAATAGTAGCAGAATTATTATCAACAGGATCCAGAGTGGATATGGATCTGCAATTTGTTACGTGAGTGTGTGTAAGAAAACATAGCTTATTTGAAAGATGACAGGAAAGATAAAGAGCGAAATATTTGAATGCAAAAAGTCCATTGATTTATTGAATGTGAATATGCTTATGAAAATGACAAAACCCTTAACAAATTAGCTATTGTGCCCCGGGCATAGACACAATGCTTTAAGAAGTTCAATTGTTCATAATAAAAATTACAAAATTTGAAACACTAAAATAAGCAATAACAATTACTCCTGACTAAAGGAAATCGGGATAGTGTCTTTAGCCTTCCAATTATTGAGTCTGTCACCAATTGTTGGGACAATCCAGCTATCCAAGTCGCAATCGCTATCAACATCTTCTACATCATTAATCTGATCTTTGAATATCTTTTCTGAGCTAAACCCCAGGCCAAATTTATCAGACTTGTACGGTACATCGATCAATTGACCCCAGCCAGTACGACCACCATCTTCAACCACGGCTTGAGCATCTTTTAGAGAAATCATAGCAGGAGGAGCACGAATAACCTTGGGCACACGGGAAATTGGCTTAAGGACAGGACTGGTCGGAGGAACTACTTCAAATGACTGAGAAGGAGTCTCAAATAATTCACCATCCATCTCGACGTATCTGAAGGTATGCACACTAATGACAATATACTCTTCTTCTCCACACACAGTGACAATCTTACCCTCTATTGGATACCTCAGCTTTTGATGGAGAGACGAAGCTACAGCACTTGCCCCATGGATCCAAGGGCATCCCAGCAAGCAGGAATAGGCAGGACGAATGTTCATTACGTAACAGGTAGTGTTGAAGACTTGAGGTCCTATCTTGATAGGGAGAACCACTTCACCATGGACAACACTCTTCGCACCATCGTAAGCACGCACCACAACGTCACTAGGTTTCAGTTCAATGCTTTTACAGTCAAGCTTATCGAGCACAACTTTCGGTAGCACATTCAAAGAAGAGCCATTGTCAATCAACACATGAGACAAGGTGATCCCCTGACACTCAATGGAGATATGTAGAGCTTTATTGTGATTCTTTCCTGCTGGTGTCAGGTCAGCATCAGAAAAGCCTATGCGATTATCAACAACCAAGTTAGCAACATAATTTTCTAACTGATCGACAGATGTCTCCTGAGGTACATGAGCGGTCTTTAAGAACTTTATCAATGCATTGGCATGAGATTCAGAATATAACAACAAGGATAACATCAAAATTTTAGATGGAGTATGCCCCAGTTGTTCTACCACATAAAAAGCACTCTTACGGATGATTTTCAGCATTTCTTCCATTTCCTGCTTGGCAACATCTTCGATAGTAACTTCGACTGGTGTCTTTGACTGAGAAGGATTGATTACTGGTCCCTTTCCTCGAGTTTCAGGGGCGGGAGGTGAGATTTCTGGAGAGAAGATCCTTCCACTTCGAGTAGTTTTACTAGTCCCAACAATGTCAACGTCATTAGGATTAGCAAAATTGTCATCTTGCTTTATGACGTGGATGTAAACATCACCTCCATAATTCCATGGAATGGCTTTGCTTGAGGAATACGGTATTGGGCCAGGTGCAGTAATAATTAGGGGAGCTACCCTGGGCTCAACAGTAATCTTCACAGACACTCTAGTAGCAGTAATCTTCACTGGAACTTTGGACCTAGCAATCACAAATATTTCTTCAATAGGGTTTTCCACCTTAGGAATCTTTTCAAAGAGAATTGTATGATCATCCATCAGTTGTTGAATACCATTCCTCAACTTCAAGCAATCATTGGGTCGGAGTATACAGAGATCGTAATTTTCAGCACAACCTGGAAATAAACCAGCTTGCAATAAATTCTTCTTGATGATCAGGAGAGGAGATGCTAAGTCAGCTACATTAGTAATGTGAGAATTGTCATCCACAACATTAATAGTCTTGTCATGATTAGGCATAGGAGCAGTGATGACATTAGGAATCTCCGGAGGATCAAATTCAATTTCTCCAGCATCGATCATATCCTGAATCTTATTCTTCAACAACCAACAATCGTTTGTATCATGCCCGGGGCTATCGGAGTGATATGCACACCTGACATTGGGATTATAACGAGGAGAAGTAGTGTTGGGATTTGCAGGAGGATCTCTGAGGGTAATTAAATTTGCTTTTAGCATACCCTGCAGTGCTTGTGCTAAAGTCATATTGATCTTGGTAAACTGCCTTCTTGGCTTGTCTTGTCTGTGTTGGAAGTTTTGAGATGGCAGTGCTGCAATCGTAACTTCTCCAACAGTATGGTCACGATTTTTCTTGTTATGACCCCTTTGACCGTACACAACATTTGATTCATTCCTCCCCTGATAGGACTTTTTGGTGCTTGCAGAGGTAGCCGCCTGTATCTTTCCACTTTGAATGCCGCTTTCAACACGTTCACCCGTCAATATAAGTTCAGTGAAACCCGATGAGGAACTTCCCAATAGATGGCTGTAGAATGGGCCAGTCAGTGTACCCATGAACATGTCCACTAATTCTCGATCAGTCATAGGGGGTTTGACTCTGCCAGCCAAGTCTCTCCATTTTTGAGCATATTCTTTGAAGCTTTCTTTAGAGCCCATAGTCATATTCTGAAGCTGTAGCCGAGTAGGCGCTAATTCCGAATTATACTGGTAGTGCTTGTAGAAAGTTATCGCTAAATCAGTCCAGGTGCGGATGTTAGAGCTCTCGAGCTGATAATACCACTCTAACTGTGTGCCAGACAGACTCTCTTGGAAGAAATGGATCAATAGCTTCCTATCAATGGTATACGGCTGGATCTTTCTCACATAAGCTCTCAGATACATCTGAGGACAAGACGAACCATCATACTTAGTGAAAGCAGGGACCTTGAATTTGCGAGGAATGACCACATCAGAGACCAGACCTAAGCTTTCGAAATCCATACCGGGCGCCTTTTGACCCTCCATAGCTAGCATACGTTCTTCCAGCAACTTATACTTATCATCTATCAGAGAGTACTGTTCATTTTCATAATCTTCATAGTCGTCCTCAGGGTTGAAGGGATCATCATTCTCATCTTCCGAATCATTTTCTGTCTCATCTTCTTTATCCTTCGGAATTCCAATCTTGACTCTTGGAGCCTGTCCTTTAAGCCTTCTTCCCGGGTTAATGTAACTCACAAATTTCTTGTCTTTCTTCTTCTCGACCAATAAAGTCTTCAGTTCCTCCTGCCCCTTGGATAAGTTCAAGATCATCTCCTGAAATTGAGCATTCTGAGCCTGGAGATCCTTGACAGTTTGTTCGAGGGCCATTTTTCTGTTTGAGAGGAAGACCGTGAGAACATTGATCCTTTAGAGTACCTGTTATGCAATGTTATGTTATGCTATGCAATGTATGAAATGTTTTCAAGGACTTTTGGAATTTAACTTTGCGTAAACCACCAAAAAGGGGAACTTTTATTAATAATTTCTTTAATCAATGCTCATTACAAGAAAAAATGAAAGCTCAAGTCTCCCAGGGACGACTTCTTTTTGGGCGGAGATATGCATTGAGACTTCGTTCCTCATTAAGCTGGCTGGTGAGCTCTAATACTTTCTTCCTTTCAGCACAGAACTGAGCTTCAAAAGTATCCCTTTCCTCTCTCAACTGGATTCAAGATTTCTTCAATTCTTCAACATTGGTAGGCATATCTGGATAAGGAATGATCTGAGGGGTACCTCCTTCAACTTTTGGTTCAACAATCAGAGGTCCGATTGCAAGATATGGCATGATAAGCTCACGAGCTCTGGCGCGTACCCATCTGAGATAATGTTCCATAGGAATAGAGTTTTTCTGTCCTAAAGTACTTGTTTTCACCATGCCCCAAGCTCGTACAAACCTTTGACGGAGACCTTGAGAATCGTTGTCATAGTCAAACACAATGCCTTGGATAAATATTTCATGTGGACCATCTCTTCGAGCATAACCAAACTGATGTAGGGCTAAAGCAGGATTATAAGTAATACCTCCTCTTATCCCTAGGAGTGGCACGTTAGAGAATTCTCCACAACGGTCAATGATGATAACATTTTCTTTGGGTTGGGGACACCAATGGATGTCTGAATGGAAGAGCGACATTATCCTTTGAGACCATTTCAAATTTTGCTCATTCTTCAAGACTGATTGAGGAAGGTGAGAAATAAACCACCTAGATAATAAAGGTATGCGGCACATGAGAGTCCCTTGCCTTTTCATAGTACGAGTGTGAAGGGAATGCAAAATGTCTCCAAGCAAGGTGGGCATAGGGTTATGAGTGAGAAATATCTTAATAGCATTCATGTCTATGAATTGATCCGGATTAGGAAATAACACCAAACCATAGATTAGTAATGCTAGAACATCTTCGAAAGCGTGGACACTCATAGCTTTTAGGAATTCTTGGGCTATTTATCAGAAATTTGGCAAGTAAACCCTTAACTTCACTTCTTATTACCCAATTAGTTTCAATGTCGGACTTTGTCATGTGTAAAGCCGCAGCAACCTCTTCAGACCTCAGAATCTTTTCTAAACCCCTGAAAGGTGTTTGATCAAGGATAGGTATCCCAAGCAACCTGGAAAATTCTTCTAATGTGGGTGCCAACTGATAATCTGGGAAGGTGAAACAATGATTTTTAGGATCGAAGAACTGGAATAGAACTCTCATCATATCTTCCTTGAAACCGGTGGTAACTAAATTGAGGAGATAACCATGTTTCTTGATGAACTGAGCATGATTGGGAAGTTCTGACACTAAATCCTTGAGTTGAGGAGAGGTCGCTACAAAATTGATCCGGATGGTCTTCCTGGAAGCCATAGCCCTACAAAACAGAGCAAAGTTAAATCCCTAAGTCCTCGAAATGGTTAGTACAATGCCATAATGTAATGATGTTATGATGTCAAGTAAGTAAGAAGCACAAACAAGTCACACCACAATCATTCCTAGGTTTTAAGGCTTGCATGAGTTCCATAGGTAAGTACCCTCCCCACTGAAGTTTGGTTGGTTCAACCTGTCCTAGAATAGTAACCGGGTTCTAGAAGGATCTCAAATCATTGACCTTTCCTTAAGTCCACTTCAGTGCAACACCAAGCGGTTGACCAAAATTTCCCTAAAGTCCAATCTCAAAGAGTGTAGTATCGAGTATCAACCAACCCCAGCCGGAACCGAAGTCAGTTATCTCACTACTTTCTAATGGCTAGGATGAGTCAATTAGGGTTCTAAAGGTCTGGTTAATGCTTTGATGACACCACGCAGACGCCAAATTTTTCCTCAAGTAAACATGAGGAACATCAGGACATCCAAAGTGTCACATTAACCGTAACCATCATTTTAACCATTCCAGTATACGCCGGACAATCGCGATGATCTCTTGCTACTTACCTAAGGTACACTAGATCCGGGTGTAGGATCTTTCACTCAAGCATAAAATACCCAAACAATCCCTTAAAAGTAAATCAGACAAGGAAACAATTCGAAAACATAAGTGATCTTATCTTTAAGGTAACCTCTCTTTTTAAGATTCCCCAGCAGAGTCGCCAGTTCTGTGATACGGTGAACTGACTTTGTGTTTTTGCTTTGAAAAGCAATGTTGCGGATAGCAAGAGTCGCCACCGACTTTTCTTTTATCCAATAAGAAAAGGCGGAAAAGAACAGGAAAGACCTTGATTAGATTTTGAGTTCGAGAGGTACATTATACAAAGGGAAGGTGTTAGCACCCTTTGTATCCATGGTTATCCATGGGCTCTTAATTGCTTAACTCACTTATGTTTTCCTTGTTTGAGAAAGTGTTTGAGAAATGTGGTGTGTTTAGAAAATATTTTGACAAGAGAGTTTAACTTTGTAATGATTCTTGTACGAATGTATACAAAGTGTTTATCTCGTTTGATTTTGAAAGATGTTTGGAAAAATATAACTCGACGATGATTCTGGTGCGAATGTATACCAAGTGGTGATTTTCTAAAAGATGTTTTGAAAAGTGTGAGGTGTGAAAAGTATTTTAAGCTGTGAGCAAGCATTTAAGAGTTATACCTAACCAAGGTCTTTATAGGTATTTCCTATCCTTAGGAGGGTAAAACTGTCCTTACTATTGAGAAGTAAGTAGTCTTATCCTTTGGATGTAAAGGGACATCGTGGGGTCGTCGATTGGTCATTGAAGGCAACATTTGTAAGGATACCTTAGCATTCGAAGGGACGATAATCATTTAATCGTAGGCTACAACGAAGGGTCATCGAGGGACAAAGTCATATATTCGAAGGCAACGTTCGAGGGACAAGGTCATATATTCGAAGGCAACGTTCGAGGGACTATGATTTATCTTGTAGGGACATTGACCTTTTGATCGAAGGGACTATGACTTATCTGTTTAGGGATGATGATGATTTAATCGAAAGGGTCTTTGCTAAGGGTATCCCCACATTCGCGGGACATGACCATAATATCGTAAGGCAACAAAGAAAGGGTTACTCTAGAGGTGCAAGTGTGGAAATGATTGGATTCAGATATATTATCTTGAATTAATTTATCTAAGTTCGATTATTTATCTTTCCATGCAATCCTATTAGCATACATCTAGACAGTTATATTCACAGTATGGAAACATTAAAGTGCGAAAAATAAGACTACGCTATTACATGGCTTTGGGATGGGGGGTACATAATTTAAAAGGGGATATAAAATATCTAAATCTTAATTAACGAGTACAAAATTAAAAGGGCATACAAAATAATAAAACTTAATTAAACTAAAAAGAAAGAAATAAAAAAAAATTTAGTCTATAATAATAGAATTTTTTTTTTTTATGAATTTATGGAAAACTTAGACTAAATTGATAGAAATTTAAAAGAAAAAATATAATTAGATTTTTATTATTCAAAATAGCCCATTTTAATTAATTAAGTGATATATGAAAATTTAATTAATAAACTAGATTAAATTATATCCTAGTTTAAATAACTAATATAATATATTAATTAGAAAATTAATTAATGGGTTTTATTTTAATAATAGAAAAATAGTGGTGAATTAATTATAGTGGAAAGGGAGTAAACATAGTAAAAAAACTGAAAAGCTAAAAAATAGATCCTGGGGGCTCAAACCCAGGACCTCTACGTTGCAATGAGGGGGGAGCTACTAACGAGCCATGTTGGTCCATTCGTTATTTATTCGCCTTCATTAAAATATATATTAATTCTACATGGATTTTTCCATTTTTGACACAACACCACCATGCATGTTACAGCTTTCTCTCTTACGGCAAGCTACTTTATTTTTTCTCATGCTGTTTCTTTCATGTGAATACAACAAACCTGTAACTTCATATTATATCAAACCACACACATAAAATAAGATCATATGTAATCATCATGCAATAATAAAAATAGTCATGCACAAATCAAGAAGCTTATATTATTTTACTCATGTATTAGTTCTCTTTACTGCAAGTGATAATGATAAAACAAACCTTACACATACATGTTAAAGACAACCAAGAATTTATATTATCACCATTATATCATCATCATCATTATTATGTAATAACATCATGTGAAATAAACATAATCATGCTAGAAACAACACTCATATAATAATAATTAAATGGCAGATATAATTCTTTAATCATGCAAACAGAATTTCTCCAATATGCTATGACATATCAAGAATAGATGCATACTTGAATAAAGCAATATCAACATCCACCAAACCATGAATACATCATCTCAATATATATATTAAACCAATATTATTCATGCATGAATTAAGGAGTATTGCAAGGTAATCATGCTGGATGCAAATTCCATAATGAACACTTACTGGGGATTTGATTCTTCTAGCTTGCTCACTGTATGTGTGTTGTTCTTATTCAGGCTATGAGTGCTTTATGGTTGCTTCTCTTTTCCCTGCCCGTGAATCTTCTTGCTTCTGCCTTGCCTTGTGTATCTTCTTCTGCTGTATCTCTCCTCTTTTTCCTCCTTTTCTCGCTGCCGCCATATGAAGTATTTATAATGGTGTGGATTAGGGTTTAACCTTGCTAAATATTTATTAAATACAAATATTATTATAATAAATGAATAATTTAAATGACTTTTAACAAATAAAAATTAATTTAAATTTTAGTTACATAATTGAATTAAAATTTAAACCTATTTCTATTTTTACTTTCATCATTTAAAAAAAATCAAAATTATTCTTACTTATATCAACCAAAATTATTTTATAATTTATGGGCTTTTTAAAAAAGGTTACTCTTATAAATAAATTTTATTAAGTAAAAAACGTGAATTACTAAATAAATACTATTTATAAATAATGAATAAATGGAACATGAGTCACTAAATTATAAAAAATAGTTATTATAATTTAATGAGCTTTAGCAAATAAAATTAATTTAAAATTTTAATTATACAATTAAAATTCAAATCTATTTTTATTTATCATTAAATTAAAACTATTTTATTTATATATATAAAATTTATTTATATCATACAGATAACCAAAATTATTATTATTTTTTATATCTGTATCACATAATAAATAAATTAAAATTTATAATTTATATGAGAATGTATGCTAATGAATGAATGCAAATGTGAAATGAATGCCATGCATGAATCAATTTATCATAAAAATTAACAGGCAAATTTTGGGGTATGACAGCCAATGCCAACATTTTGAAACCAAGCTATTGTGAACTGAGATTTCATCTAATGTAAGTCTTGGATCTTGTTTGAATTCATATGCTACTCTGTCTTTGTGCTAATTGTTATTCTGATCATGTGTTTGATGTTTTGTTTTGAGTTGATCAAGGAATGTTTCATCTGATACATGAGAAGACAAAGAAGACTACTAGCTTTTGGGATTGCTTGCTGGGATGTGACTATCTTTATTTTATGCCTTGATCATCATGATGTATGGATATTGATAATTACTCATTAATTATTGCTTGATTCAAAGTCCAAAGGGAAAGTGAGTTTTCTATATGACATTCTTGTCTGTTGGATTGCATCCCATTGGTCAAATCTTTTCAACTCTTAATTTTTAGTTTGTGCTTAGGATAACCTCTTCATCTCCTCCCACTTCTTAAATTTCAAAATCTCTCCCTCTTTTCAAAAAAATTATTTTGCTTGTGATTTCAAACTTAGACTTTGTTTTAATGATTAGAAACTTTAGCTTTATGCCAATGAATTTTCAAATTCTTTCTTAAATCAAACTTGTAAATAAACTTAATCATATTGACTTAAAATTTCAAAAAAGACAAAAAGAACTAACAAGCCCATTCAAATTTTTGGACCCTTAGTGCCTTTTCATTTAAACTTTTATTAAAAGCAATTCACCAACTTTAAATTTTTTACCACGAACTACGAGGTTTTGATCCCTCATTTTTATGTTGGTACGTAGGCACAAGTCCGAAGGTCTTGTCAAACACAAAAATATAATAAATGAATTATTTTCTCATCCCCACACTCTATTATTCTCAAACATCTTTTATACAAAACACATATGCACACATAAAAAAAGGCTTCCTAGGAGTACCTAGGACACTTTGAGTGCTAACATCTTACTTCTGTGTAACCAACCCCCTTACCCGTAATCTCTGGCATTTTATTAGTTTTGATTTGAAAACTTCTTATCTTTGGGTTTTGTTCGTACTTTTCCCTTTTCCTTTGGAAACAATAAAAGCGCGGTGGCGACGCTGGTTTTATTGACGTTAAACTTATCCATAGTTTGATGGTCATGAATTTACCGCTACAAAAATTAAGTGGTGACTCTGCTGGGAAGTAGTCCTTAGTGGGTTTAGCCTACTTTTTATGTGTATATATTTGTATATTTGATATTTGTATATTTTTTGTGAGATATCATTTGTTTGTTGTGTTTGGTGATCTCTGAGCAGTGAGATAAGTTCTAACCCGAACTTGAGTGCAATTAAGATATGAGGATGGTATAGTCATGTTCAACTTGTGTGGAGTAGTCCTTAATAAGTTGGCTTGAGACCCATCTACTCAGTGGATACCCTTTTGGAGTTACTGATGTCACACAAGTTATTTGTGGATAGGCATTACTTTCTCTGATTTGGGGTCCGAGAAGCTGAGGACTGTAGAACATTTAACCCAACTTTGCCTATTTAGGATGTAGTGCGGAGACTGTTCAGGTGTAGACCTGATAACAGTTGTTACACGAGACTGCACTCAGACGAGTTTCTCTTGAGAATATTATGGGTTGATGAGTTAGTCATCCTAACCTATGATATCTGATAGATGGGATTAAGACATTGGGAACTTCTTAGAACATGATATACATGTTTTTTATCCTTAGTACACTCCTTTGGGATGGTTCTTAACCTGATTCCATGCTCGTGACTCACAACGAACCCTTTGATTCTCAGTTGATCCGATCAAGTCTCATAAATATCAATGGAACTTGGGTGTTGATAAGGTGAAAACCATAATCCACCAAAATGGATGATTGATCTTGATGCTGACTTGATCCATCCCTTGACCTTTGTTTGTGTTTGCCTTATGTGTGATCCCTTGTATGTGATTGTTGCATTCATGCACATCATGACATTCATTACAGAAAAATAAGTTTCAAGGAACTGAGGTCTTATTTGCAAATATTTTCAGATAATGGATTATGGACGAAGGAACACTAAGAAGTACAGTTTCAAATGTCCTGATTTGAAAGAGCTAAGGAAGTTGTCATCTTTCGTATTAGATCTCTTGGACTTCAAGCAACATCATGGGAAGCTCTTGTCTGTGTTATATACTAATGTGATTGAAGGACTTCTAAGTGTCTTGGTTCAGTTTTATGATCCTCTCTATCGGTGCTTCACTTTTTCCGATTATTAGCTTGTACCTACGTTAAAGGAGTATGCCCATCTTTTGGGTATACCCGTATCTGACAAAGTACCTTTTAGTGGATTTGAGGAGATTCTCAGATCTCATATTATAGATGAAGCTCTTCGTCTGAAGAAATCTGAGGTTGATGCTCATTTGGTAAAGAAAGAAGGTATTCTTGGGTTGACTTCTGAGTTCCTCATTGGTAAAGCTACTGTCTTTGCTCAGGCCGGTAGCATGGATGCTTTTGAAGCCATCTTTGTATCGTTCATCTATGGTTTAGCTATGTTCCCTAACATTGACAGTTTTGTTGATGTTAATGCTGTTAGAATCTTCATAATTGGGAATCTTGTTCTTACTCTGTTGGGTGACATGTATTCCTCTTTGCATTTGAGTAATTCTAAAGGTGGTGGGACTATTGTGTGATGTGTTCCTCTTCTGTACAAGTGGTTTTTTCACACTTGCCTCATATGCCTGCTTTTTTGGAGAACAAGCAATGTCTACGGTGATCTCAGAGACTTATGTCTCTCACTAATGATGATATTGTTTGGTATGATTCTGCATTGGGTAGCTTGGATATTATTGATAGTTATGATGAACTATCTAATGTGTCTCTCATTGGTACATAAGGAGGTATCAACTACAACCCTGCTTTGCCTCGTCGTCAACTTGGGTTCCCCTTGAGAGATAAACCTAATAGCACTCTGTTAGAAGGTTTATTCTATCAGGAGGGTAAAGATCTCCAACACTTGAAGCAAAAGATGATACATGCTTAGCATAATGTGCATAGGAAAGGAAGATCTGAGCTTGGTCCACGCAATTGTGTAGCTTTGGAAGCTTACACTATTTGGGTGAAGAAGAGAGATTTGGAGCTAAAGATGTCGTACGTCTGTGAAAGATCTATGTCTTTGGTTGTGGCTGAGCCATCAACTCTCCCTAACCAAGATATAGAGGAGTTGGAAGACGCACTTGCCAAGAGGAAGCAAGTGAAATATGTGTGGGGAGAGCGGTTCCATGCTTTGAGTCGAAAGAATGAAGAGTTGAAGCTTGAGTCAAAAGACAAGGATGCACTTATTGAGATACTTGAGGATCGAGCAGTGAAGAGACAGAGAGAACCAGAGGGTCCACCTTCCTCTAGTATGCCTCAGCCTTCCGGTGCTTGGAAGAAGATTGTTGATCAGCTAGTTCTTGAGAAAGCTCAGATGAAGACATCCTTTAAGTCCGAGATTTGACGCATCCGAAGGAAGTACATGCCCACAACCAGATCGTCTGATACAGTTGCTAAGGGATCCTCAGGATGATAGTTTCCTTTTCTCTTGTATTTGTATTTTGGTTTCTGAAATTATACTCAGCGTAATCCTTCCAATTTTTATGAATAAAAAGAGATTTTATGGTCAATCGAATTGTTATTTTATTATTTGAATATATATATATATATATATATATATATATATATATATATATATATATATATATATATATATATATATATATATATATTTGCAAATGAAACTTCATATATTCCTCGAAATTAAAAATAATCAAAAACATTGCATTTCATGCATCATTTGCATAACAAGTTTTCTTTTGCCAGATGTCTTATCAGTTCTTCTTCTATGCATCAGCCAAGTTGGATCACCGTTATAACACTCGTGTTAATCAACCAAGGATCATGGAGCATCTAGAGCAAGAGAACCTAGAGTTGAAGGACGAGATTATCAGATTAACAACACTGATGAATCTGTCATTGCTGCACAGAATCTAAGGTGACTACCTCAATTGTTCCCGTTGTTGCTGCCAGTCAATCCGGTCCTTCTATGCCTGTTGGACTCCCTTAGGGGATGCCATCAAACTTTATGCCAGAAGGGTATGCACCCACATTTGTTTCTATGTCGACATCTAGCCCGGTCATATTAGTGCCACCTCCAGTCGTTCACACTCTGCCTCGTGTTGAGGATACTATCTACCACTCTAAGCCGTCTGAGGGTCTAGATGTATATGAGAAGATGGATGAGATGAAAGATGAATTCCTTGAGTTGTGTAAAGAGTTGAAGACTCTGAGGGGGGAAGATTTGTTTGGGAAGAGTGTTGCTGAACTATGCATGGTCCCCAATGTTAAGATCCCGATGAAGTTCAAGGTCCCCGAATTTTAAAAGTATAAAGGTAATACTTGTCCGTTGAGCCATCTTGTAATGTACGCCAGAAAAATGTATACTCTGACTGATAATGATCAGTTACTGATTCACTATTTCCAAGACAGTTTGACTGGAGTTGCTTTAAGATGGTATATGGGTTTTGACAGTGCAAGCGTCCGTACTTTCAATGACTTGGGTGAGGCCTTTGTCAAGCAGTATAAGTACAACATGGACATGGCGCCTGATAGAGACAAGTTGAGGTCTATGTCTTAGAAGGATAAGGAGACACTCAAAGAGTATGCTCAGAGATGAAGAGAGTTGGCTGCCTAGATTAGTCCATCTTTGGAAGAGAAAGAAATGACGAAGATCTTCTTGAAGACGCTGAGTTCGTTTTATTACGAACGTATGATTACAAGTGCCCCAATGA
The DNA here is from genome assembly GCF_024323335.1 of Lathyrus oleraceus. Classification (NCBI taxonomy): domain Eukaryota; kingdom Viridiplantae; phylum Streptophyta; class Magnoliopsida; order Fabales; family Fabaceae; genus Lathyrus; species Lathyrus oleraceus. The sequence goes on from NC_066582.1 coordinate 106,507,827, forward strand.
CTTTACCGAAATGGTAAATATGGGGATGAGGCTAGAAGAAGGGGTCAATGGAGGACATTTTTCTAAGGAAGAAGCATTGTCTAACAAGAAGTATGGTGGGAGTTTCTTCAAAAGGAAGGAAGGAGAAACTAACTCAGTATCAGTGGGGAGGCAGAGGAGGCCTCATGTCATAAAAAGTTCTCAACCTCATCAACACCAACACCAAGTTTCATCAGTAATTCCTGTATTTTCCAATAATTCTAATCAATCAGTTCCGATTCAGCAACAACAACAACAACAAAGAACCAACTACAACAACAATAATCACCAACAAAGCTTTGAGAGGAAGAAGGTCTCCTTTGTCCATATTCCTATAACTTATGTTGAACTATACCCGTCCTTGGTTCTCAAGAACCTCATCCAACCAAGAAATCCTCCGCAAATTCCTGAGCCACTGCCATGGTGGTTCAAACCTGAACTTCACTGTGCTTTTCACCAGGGAGCCCCTGGAAATAATATAGAGAACTTCTACCCATTGAAATATGAAGTCCAAAAGCTTATAAAGAGTGGAATAGTGTCCTTTAAGGACAAAGCACCAAATGTGAAAGCCAATCCTTTGTCTGCTCATGGTAACACTTTTGTCAACATGGTAGATGGTTGTCCTAGTGAGTTCAAGATTTATGACGTCCTCTATATCAGAAGATCCTTAGTGGCAATGAATAAAGATATTTGTCTAGTCAGTGAATGTGAGCACGACCATGATGGTTGTGTAATCTGCAGTGTGAACACTCGTGGATGTGTTATTGTCAAGAGGGATATTGAAAGGCTGATGGATGAAGGTCTTATCCAGATTTTCTAGTCCCGTCACTTGGGAGATGATGTGAACGTGATTGTACCAGTGTTTAAGACCCCTGAGTGGGTAGTTATTCAGTTTGATAGCAGCAGCAGTGATAATGTCAACAAATCGATATCACTGTTTGTTATACGGTTAGTGGGCCCTGTTCCGCATGCATCCGATAAAGTTATGTGATATCAATACAACGCCACAATGATTGAGAATTGTCAAGAGATTCCTCTACCAGTTGTAGATTCAATGGTGAATATTGCTGATATAGCAAAGGTGACCAGTAGAGGTCTTATGTTTGGTCTAGTCTTTCCCAAAGAAGTAGAAGATGTTGCAATAAGTAAGAAGGCAGAGGTTCCAGTAGTGAATTCAGTTAGTGCTTTAATGTGTCAGTCTGGTGAATCCAGCAAACTGAAGACTAACAATGATGATGACTTTTTAAAGCTGATTAAAATGAGTGAATTCAATGTTGTGGAGCAGCTACTCCAGACTCCATCAAAGATCTATGTACTGTCACTACTAATGGATTCGGAAGCGCATAGGGAGGCACTGCAGAAAGAGTTAGAGCAGGCTTATGTTGAGTATGATACGACCGTGGATCAGTTTGACCACATAGTTGTGTCATACCCCTATTTTGTCCGGGTAAGAAAAATCTTTCACCAACATTCACCATCAGATGTTATAAGGCATAAACTTTATCTTAGGGTTTCTCAGCCCTAAACTACTCCAAACTCCCCATCATTTCTAAAGACACATTCAATACTCACATGATTATTCTAAATAAAACCCTCAGTGACATCAAATTTTTAACAAATCTTTCAGTAGCATTTCATTTGTTAAGATCCTTGTACATGACTCAAGAAAACATCTGTTGTGTTTGTCTCTTATTGCTGTTACTAAAGCATGGGATGGTATGCGCATTTTGGGACTTATTGGTTAACAAGGTCCATTTTGGTTTATCCATAAGATCTTTTGGTTTTAAAAAAAGGCCCATTCCCGTCAATATGTCCATAATTAATATTGCAAGTCCAAAGTATGGTTCAAATCTCTTTTACATTGCTAATCCAAAGTCCATTTTCTTATTAGTAAGTATTAAGAGCCATGTTTTTTATGATCACTTGTTATTAGCCCATTTTTACATCCCAAATATATATGCCAAATTTTAAAGTCCTTCATAGGTCCCTAAATTAAATTTATGTTTTAAGCATGTATGTGTTGGTTTTAAATTAAGTCACCATATTTAGACTACTTATCCTTTGTTGGTTTTGTGATTGAAGTTGAAATTGAAATACTTGTGACGTGTTTCATTTTAGACCTTTTGTCACATTTTTATTTTGCTAATAAACATAACTAAAGGGCAACCATTTGTGAACGTCCATTTTTTATTTCATTGTGGCCCAAACAAGTTTTCAGCAAGACCTTACTCTAAAGTTTGAACATTGTAATTAGTTACTCAAATAAGGTCTTAAGCTAAAACCATACAATATGTTACAAACAGTCCAAAAAATAACACACATTATCCAAAAGGTACAAAATGTTACAATTGAATAAACTAGATTATGCTGTTATTAGAAACAGAGTCCTCAAAGAAGTGAACTTCCCAAGACCGTCGTTTGAATCAAAGCACCCCAAAATCCAACTTCCTAAAGCTGGCGCATCCAATCTTCTCTTCGATGAAGGTCACTTCACTTGTGTGACCTGCAAGGAAATCAACTCAAGTAAAAAGCCTTATCAATAAGCACTTAAAAAGTTGGAAAATAAATTGATGAATTGAATAGGTTAATGCTTTGCACAGAGGACCACCATGAACACCCAAAACTTATTTCACTACAAGTTCAAGCAACAATCCACAAAATAATAATCCCATGAAATCTGGGATGAAAAAGTAAAAACTGACAAGTTATCATATGATACTAACTCATCATGAAAAAAAGAACGTATATACCCAGAGAACAGGACATTGAGAGGAGGACGGTGAATCAAAAAGGAAAGAAATCAAAAAATAGTTTTTCCAGTTAACACAACCACATAGCATTCAGAGAGAAGAAAACAGAAGAAGACGGAAAGAGATTTAGAGGAAAGGAAAACTTATCTGAAGTTTCACCGGAGGAGACCTCGCCGTCGAACCGCTTTCGAACCAAGTAGCTTTCCTCTCCCTTTTTGTTTAAATTTTGTACGCCATCTCATTCGTCCTTGTGAACTGAGCGAAACCCCCTTTGTAATTTCTTTAAATTGCAATTGTTGAAGGTTTAAATCCAGAATTAGGGTTTAGGTTTAATTTGTTCCTTTGCTGTTTGGTTTTAATTTGATGGTTGAAAGGAGTTTAGGTTTAGGTTTGGTCGCTTGTTGGAGTTTGTTTTCAGTTGGTCTCGATCCAGTCGATTAAGGACGATTTAGGGGAAAGGAAGGCCGGATTTGGATTCTCCGGCCAAAAATAGGGTGGGTTAGTGTTTAGGGTTTGTTGGTTTGGGCATGGTTTCGTCGGAGAAGAAGGTGGTGCCACCGCCGTTGGCCGACAACCACCGTCTTCTCCGGTAGGTGATGACGGAGAGGAAAGATGAGAATTGCAGAGCGTGATGTCGCTTTGGTTTTGAGAGAGAGAGTGAAATAAGAGACATTTGGTTTGCATGGTCCAAACTTAAGTCTTTTTTGCACAACCATTAAGTGTCCAGAGTGGTGGATGACAAGTGTCCTTGGCCTTGGACACTTGTCACTGGTAGGTGCTGGTTGACATAGCGCTTCTGTGCGTGTAGGTTCACCAGGTTACCGTGTATCCTCTCCATCCATCTGCTCGATCTGTTGACTGAGTCAGATCTCCAGATCTGACGGTCTGGAGCATATCCATTGGTCAACACGGTTGACCAGGCCTTAAGGGCCCTGTTTGTTTCGGACTGGGCCTTTTCAAACCTGGGCCTATGCTTGTTTTTCTATTAAAACCCCCATTTGCTCATTTTTGGCAGATTATGTTTAGGCTTGGTTTCTATCCTAAGGCCCAAACTGTTTTATTTTAATTTTTATTTAGTCTTTTTTTATTTACTTGATTTAAATATAGTTTTATAACTTAATTAAATTACCATTATCATTTCTAAAAAATAATTAAAACTATTTGATTATCTATTATTATTATCATTATCATTAGTTATTTCAATTATATAATTATTCATTTTTTTGGATTTTTATGAGGTTTATGTGTGTTAATATTTATTTAGTCGTTTGTATAAGTGCTTGATTTTATATGCATGTTATGGTATATTTAAGACAAACCATTCCCATTCCATCAATCCAAACCATTTTTAAAAAAAAAAGCAAATCAACAATTCTCGATTCAAAGTCGAGTCCATTTTCAGACACCTTTTGTAAGCCGATCGCTTTTAAAGCATCGCCATCAACCTCACATGGCTTACTCTTGGGCCTTCTTACAATGAGACCTATTTGATTTTAATTAATCGATTAGACGAATTATTCACTAAATAAATTCAATTCATTCACAAAATATAAATTTTAAGCCTCGATCCAACATCGAGTATTCTTTATTAAAATTAAATTAAAATACCTCATCAAAATTAAACACCATTTCATTTAGGAATAAAAAAGGGAGATGGTTTTGAGTTTTCAACTCCTCTCCTCGATTATTTGAATACGAATTCTTTTACTCGGTTAGTCGAGATGCGACAGATGGCGACTCTGCTGGGGACTAGCTCCAAGCACAAGAGAGTGAAGCCTAATTTAGTTTAGTTGATGTGTTGTGTGTTAATTTTGTTTACTTGTTTGTTATTTATTCTGTTATTATTATGTTTTCATAATTATTGTCTGGTGTTTTATTGGCTATGTATTATTGGGGTTCTCTGGTTGGTGATACTTTGTGAGATAGACTCTCCATCCGAGTCTGAGAAAAACCATAAGATTAAGTTGGTGGTTGCGTAGTGGACGCCCACAAGGAGTATTCCTTGTTGGGAAGATACGAAGACCCCGCCTAGAGAAGATTCTCTTAAGATATTATTGCCCAACGAGTTTTCGTCACGACGATAGTATTCTCAAGTTGGATCAATGACTCTAGGGACCTTTTAACCCATTATGTCTGGTGGTTATGTAGTATTTACCTGAAAAGTCCCAGACTTATTAGGTTAATACGAAAGCCCCAATCAGATGAGATCCCTTGGGCGAATTACTACCTTACAGTAGTATTCCCAACCTCGATCTATGACTCTGAGAACCTTATTAGAACCTTGGACTCGAGAGTTGTGTAGTATGGACCCACTAGGAGTCTTCCTCTTTGGGACCATACGAAGGCCTCACCCAGAAGAGACTCTTTTTGGGGATGTTATTGGCGGATGAGCTTTCGTCATGACAGTAACCTTCCTAGATAGTGATTGATGACTTTGGGAACCTCTTAACTTTAGCATCCTCCTAAAAGGGTTTTGTTTAGTAACCAAGGATACCCGCTCTCACAACTTGTATGTTGACCTACCTGTGGCATACATAACATCATTCATAACATGGCATTCATATTATTTTATTTCCAAGGAATCTGAGTGTCATAAGTTGCAGGAATTCAAGAAGCATGGAATCAAGCAAAAGAAACATTTACTCTTTCAAGTTCAAAGACCCCGACCTAAGGAGCTTACATGACTTGGTCTCTCAGATGCACCCGGTGTACAGAATCAACTTTGGGAAGAATTATGGCAATCTGCTCAGCATCCTCAACGAACGAGTGGACCATATAGCTTTAGTTACTCTGGCTCAATTCTACGACCTACCTTTAAGATGTTTCACATTCCAAGACTTCCAGCTAGCACCAACATTGGAAGAATTCGAGCGTCTTGTTAGGATCCCTATGAAGAACAAGCCACTATCTGAAGGGATAGATGAATCTTTGCCCCTTGAGATCATTGCTAACACGCTTCACATGGACGAAAAGGAAGTAGAGGCTAACCTAGAGACCAAAGGGAATACCAAAGGATTTTCGCTAAGTTTTCTCTTGGAAAGAGCTCATACCCTACTAAAAGCAGAAAGTTGGGACACTTGTTATTCTGCTATTGCGTTGGCCATCTATGGCATCGTCCTGTTCCCAAATATGGATGGTTTCATAGACATAGCTGCTATTTGCGTTTTCCTTGCTGGAAACCCAGTACCCACCTTGTTAGCTGGTGTTTACTATTACATGAGCCATAGGTACACCAAGAAGAAATGAATGATTGCTTGTTGTGCTCCTTTACTATATCAATGGTTTCTTGAGCATCTTCCGAAGACAGGTATTTGGGTAGAACAGACAGATGTTAGTTGGCCTCAGAGATTGGGATCACTCCGATCCAAAGATCTTTCTTGGTATTCCAAAGAATACATCAACATAGACATCATATTCAGCTGTGGAGATTTCCCTAATCTACCACTTATTGGAACTCAAGGATGCGTAAATTCTAACCCGATCCTATCACTAAGACAGCTTGGCTACCCAATGGAAGGCCCTCCAGAAGCAAGGTCTTTGGAAGATTTCTTGTTGCTTGACTTTGGGGTTGAGAATCCTGGCTTGTTCCAATGAATCAGAAAGGCTTGGAAGAATGTCAATCGAAAAGGGAAAGGTGATTTGAGGAGATAAAATGGGATTACAAAATAACCATATTTTCATTGGGTAAAGGAAAGGGTGGAGATGATCAAAATTCCATTCGTCATTCGGACACCTGTACCTCTTCCTGAACCTAAGCTCACCCATGTCCCTATTTAACAAGTGGAGGAATTCAAGACCACCATGGCAAAGTTAGAACAAGAGAATGAAGAGTTGAAGATAAAACTCCAACAAATCATCAATGAGAAAAACACCATGAAGTGGGAGCTTGAGAGAAAGGATGCACAGCTTC